>NW_010558111.1:5161-22556 GCF_000687285.1 Phaethon lepturus | reverse complement strand
CACCATCTCTGGGAGTATTAAAAAAAGTGTGGATGTGGAGCTTTAGGACATGGTTTAGGGGGCATGGTGACATTGGGTTAACGGTTGGACTTGATGATCTTGAAGGTCCTTTCCAACTCAGTGATTCCGTGAACCACACTGAAAATTCATATGTCCCGTGTTTCAAAATTACGGCATGTTGATCGATCCCTTCAGATTAAAGGATGTGTCAGACATACTGGTTCTGGGGTGTTTGCTAGGGGTGCAAGTTACAATGTTAGCTGGACTACTAAAAGCCCTGCTAAAAAGCCAGTGGGCGCCGTTACTCATGCTGGGGAAATAATATCACTACCTTTTTGCACCCAGCATACCACATATTCCCTCTTAGAAACAGGGTTCCACTACCACAGATGAAGTTAGTGCAGGTTTTATGCCTCTGTTCCTGTCCATGCCAAGGGTCACTATTATGGTTTGGGTTCTGTTTCAGCCAAAGCATATATCTTTATCTCTTGTTATGAACTGTGATAGATCTGGTATCTTATTTGCCATAGTATTCCAATACTTGTTAGAAGACTCTGAACAACACAAACTAATTTGGATTTTTGAGGATTAAGAATTAATAAATCCAAGTAATTTCCACTGACTACAAAATCAGTGGTAGACTTAAATGCTGAAGACACATTCCTTTTTCCTTTGTTGTATATCACTACACCTTGCAACCACAAACATTTCTAAAGTTAATCTTTTGGACAGAAAACTGCAAGAACTTAAATTCTATAAAATCAGACAATTCCACGGAAGCCATAAATGGAACTGGCCACATTAGATACCAGAGTCTTGCAGTGAGCTCCTAATGTTTGATTAGACTTGTTTTCAAATTGTGACAAACAAATATAACTTAGAAAAATAAGAAAATTATTTGCAGACTTCTCCTGAAGAGGAAAATATTCTCTATATTCTGGCAGCATCCATCAAAACCAATTCCAAAGAAAATACACTTTCAACTTTTTGTCATGCTGTACAAAACCTGAGGATTATTAAGGATGAGTTTTAAGAGTCTTCAATGAAGTTGAAAACCAGTGTGCATCATTTCACCTTGGCAGCAGCCTTATTAAGTCTCATATCTTCCTGTATTAATTTAAAAATCCATTCAAGTATAGGACTCAGAGTATAAAATAACTTTACAGAACGATAAAGATTTAACCGAAGAATATTATTTTTCCATTATTCTTCTGTCAGCAGATGTACTTTTATTCCTTCCACTTCTTGTAACTTCTTTGCAGAATTCACACATACCTTTAATCTATGCAACAATAGAGTAAAACATTTTGTAATTTTCCTCTTACAAGACCTGTATATTTCTCATTTTTACAACTTGTAGCACTATGATTTGTTTTTGAATGTGGGTGACTGAATTTTGAATGCAAAAAGAGGTTCAGAATGACATAAATTCATATCTCATGTTTCATGTTTCTCACAACTTCAGCAGCATCTAATGTACCTCAGCTCTGCCCTTCCTTCCAGCTGTGACATGGCATACCTCTGAATTTGTATCTTTAGTTACATTGCTTGCAAGGATAGAAAAGCCCACTGCTCTCACTGTACTCCTAAATGATGTGTACCATACATGTCTTTTAGCACATCACCAGATCCATAACATCACTTCTGAACTACAGTTAAATGAAACCAAACTTGCAATTTCTATCTCAGCAATGGCTCACTCAAGTGAAATGTCAGTAAACAAGCTCCACTTAATTTCCTGTTTATTGTATCCCCAAGCCCTGGATTATACACTGACATACTTAAAACCCTGTTGTGGTTAACCTGGCAGATAGCTAAAACTAGCACACAACCATTTGCTCACCTCCTGCCCCATAGCAGGATGTGGGAGAGAATTGGAAAAAAGGTAGAACGCATGGGTTGAGATAAAGACAGTTTAATAGGAAAGAAGAAAAAAAAAAAGAGAATAATAATAATGATAAAATAATATACAAAACAAGTGATGCACAGCAGAATTGCTCACCACCCACTGACCAATGCCTGGATAGTTCTCAAGGCATAGCTCTTCCCCAGCCAACCTCCCTATTTATATGCTGAGCATGATATTGTATGGTATGGAATATCCCTTTGACCAGTTTGGGTCAGCTGTCCTGGCAGTGTCCCCTCCCAGCTTCCTGTGCATGTCCAGCCATCTTGCTGGCAGGCCAGCATGAAAAGCTGGACTGTCCTTGACTGCTTAGCAACAACTGAAAACTTCAGTATGTTATCAACACTATTTTCATCCCAAATCCAAAGCACAGCACTATACCAGCTATCAGGAAAAAACTAACTCCACCCCAGATGAAACCAGGACAAATCTTAACCTTTTATTCTGGGGAACATCATTCTGCCAAAATTTCAGTGGCTTATATTGTCTACAAAGTCAGATTTCTTTGCATTATTATTTTTTTTTTTTGGTCGTTTCTGTGAAGTTTGCAGGCATGTTTTTAACTAGAACCTCAAATAAAGCCAGATAGATTTCAGGAACTGACTTGTTGACGTAACTAATTAAGTTCACGATGAAAATCTGATGACATCACATGCAAAACTGAACATGCAACGTAAAGAATTAAGAGTATCACAGTGCTACTGTCATCAGTAAGTGTTAAGGCTACTGCTACAGGGACACTGTTATACAGGCAGACATAGTGCAGTATGAGAAGAGCCACAGTTCCTGGCAAAGAGTATAAAGTTAAAGCTCACAGTTTCCTTAATATGATTTAGTCTTCTTGGGTACTACTATATACTGGAGAATACAGAAACAGGTCAATGGTTTGCACAGGAATTTCTTAATATGAAAGAAATTTGCCTAGATGTATAGATGACAATAATTCAGATGGGGAAAAATTACTGACAGGGCAATTTGTCATTATTCTGCTACCTAGTTTTATTGATGATAACACAGAATGCAACCCTTAGAAGTCAAACCTGGAAAATATATACTTTTTCAGTTCAGCTCTGTCCTAGCTGAGACACAAGTCTTTTCACTGATACCAGCTATGCTAAAGTCAAACTATTTCTGAACATCATTTTATGCAACAAAGCTCACTTTTTCATGATCTTGTGCCCAAGTGAATGACTACAAATTTCTGCATGGAAGTGTAGCCCTTTGGAGGAGCAGCACTTCCAGAGAAAGCAGACGTCATTCTTGGGGAGTCAAATTTGGATTGTATTTATAGCTTAAACATGAATTTAACATTCTGTATTGGAGTCAAGGAATATTTGTGATCCTTTTTACCTGAACAACTGAGAGCAACAAGATTGAACAGACCTTTATCTTGTATGTTTTGTTTAGATAGAACCCAGGAAAAAAAACAAAAAAACAAAAAAACCCCAGGAATTTTGCCACTTTTAATGCCCCTTCTTAAACATACCTTAAATGATTTAGTAAAATCGTATATATAATTGTAAAAATAATTCTATACTCTCTCCCTTTGCATGCATTATCTTTCAACATAAAGGACACATCACCTTTAAAAGTTCAATTAATGCACTGTGTTACTATAGCAACTCCCAGGGAAACTCTATTAAGCACTCTTCAGCAAAAAAACAACTCTAATTTATAAACACTCTATAAATTAAGAAAAGAAAACCTTCTCTCTTTAGTTGTTAAGTACCTGTTTTTAACAGCTATACAAAGCAATAAAGGATGGCTGCTTGTATCATGAGATTGATGCTGCCTAAAGAGCTCAGGGAAAGGACAGCCAAGGTTGGAGTTAGGGCAACATTCAAATGAAAGATTAGTTCTTCATTAAACCTTGTGACTAAAGATCTCTTTCAACTTAACCTGTTCTGTAAGTTAAAATGTCCACATTGCCAGCCATGGAAAACTGACACAGTTTCACTGAATTCAATTGGAGCAAAGACAATTTACAGCTGCCAAGGTGTTTGGTATTGTATGAGATTAACAGTACTTTCTTTCAGGATGGGAGTTTTTGATCATACCCTCTGAAGTGAATGGGCAACTCTGAAAGCAAGAAGATGGCAAATGTTTAAATCAATATTAACCCAAGTAAAACTGAATTTGGTTCATACCATTTTTCCATTGAATGTTCAAGATGAAGTCCCTGTCCTGACATTGATAAGTGCACGTGTACACACTCAGAGTGTGGTCTGAACCAAAAATCTATCTAGGAAGTGGGCTTTAGTATCAGCTATGGATTTTAATTCTAAATACTCAGTACTTTAATTACAGATTTAGGATATGTTTCCAAACTGCTTTTTCAGCCCAACTCCAAGGCAGAGCTTTTCAAGACAACCTTCACTGGCCTAGGAAAACAGGAGCTTATATACATCTACAGAGGTCAAAAGCAATCAGGTCAGATTCTGTGTGCTCTCTGTTCTTTCAATTTTCAGCTTTTTTCTCCTCTTTGAACTGGTGGAATGAAATCTAAAGTAATAGAAAAAGAGAGCTGGGAGGGCTGGGTACTCAGGAGTTACCCAACTTCATTCTTCTATCTGAAATTGTTTGCAAAATTTATTTTCATTTTTATCATGTTCCTTCTGCATGTACTGGCTTGACCTAAACATAGCTGAGAGGTGATAACTTCCTTTCTTCTTTTAAATACAGTGTTGAAGATAAACAGAGCTGAAATTAGTATCATAGCTCTAAAACTTAATTAGCAATATATTTTCTCCTTCAGTCAGAAATTGGTGCCAAATTCTTGGTCACGAAAATAGAGTGCTGAAGGTTACGAGAGCAGTCAGTTGGGAAGAAGAATGTTTTACAATCACAAATCTATATATATGGACAAAGATGAAGGGGGTGACATGAGATGCCAATAAAGAAAAATAAAAGCACATTACAATGGGATCAGGAACAATGGAAGGACAGAATGCTTTCTGAAATCTAGACACATAAGGTGCTTTTCCCAATGTATTATTTGTTTCTTCTGGTATAGTTTTTAATGCAGAATTTTCTGACTGACATTAAATCTTTAAATCAGACTACACCAATGTCTAACTGCTGGAACCCTATAGGAACCAAAAAAGATAATAAAAATTCATCATTAGACTACTGGGATTTTGTTCTGAAAGTTCAGTTATACACAAGATGAAATTTAAAAGGATAAAGACTCTAAACCATTAAATAGTCTCACAGCTGAGAGCATAGCTCCTTCAAATGCCATCTGATTTCTGTGCTGTGCCTTTCTGAAGGCACTGCAACTGCTAACAATAAAAAAATTGAGCTGAATCAATGTAATTATTCCATGAGCCACAAACAAATGAAGATTGGCTTCACCCATGGCATAAGGCTGAACTTCCATATCATTTGATTCTTAATAAGCACTAAACTCCTTTAGCAACATCTTTGTGGAAACTTCTGTTCTTTGCCAGCCCTTTATTTAAATAAAATGCAGAGGAACTTAGTCTTTGAGACCTTTATCCCTTGTTCAATTTCAGCCAGACTGGATACATGAATTCAGAAGTTACAGAATTATAAGGTCCATGCCACAAAGTGAGTGAAACAAGATTAATTTATTCACAAAATTTTGCTACAGAAACTTCTTTTTCTAGATGTGTCCAAATACTTAAAACCACAAGGTCACCATGTTTTCATACTTAAACATAGAAGCTTCTGAAATTTTATTCCATGTAAAGTTTTTCTTCTGTTTCAAGAGAAAATTTTAAAAATATATATATGTTCAGAACTTCTTAGGGAATATGAATGACAGTTTCCACAGTAAGAGGAAGACTTTCTACAAGACTCAATTCTTCTGTGCTGTCTAAAAGAACTGCTGTAGCAAAAAACAAATTCCTTATCTTTAAAGCAGATCTCATTAGTCTAAATTTTATTATTTTACACGTAACACAATAACAATACATTTATCTCTAGAACCTTGCTATTTCTTGCAGCATTCAAAGTAGGAAGTCAGACATTTTCCTGGAGTGAAGACAGTATTCAGATTTATGCTAACCAGACAAACTGCAGTGGAAGCTGCAGGAGAACATCTTTAAACAAGAAACTAAGTGAAAGAAATGAAGAGCCAAGAAACAAAGTAAGTGGGAAGAAAAAAAGGAAAAGGTAGCACAAAGGAAAAAAAAGAACAGGATAAACACTTTTTTCCCTCCCAAGATGATTGGTAAGTACATGAAGTGTTCAGTATTGTGAAAAACAAAAAAAGAGACTAGGTTAAGGTGACAGACAAATAGGACAGAGCTGGTAAGCTTCTGTTAATTCAAATTCTAAGTTACATGTAGGATCTTCAGTCTTCATAACCCAAGTTAGTTCTATTATTATTCTATATAACTAAATCAAAGAAACAAAGTGCCACAAAAAAACCCCAAACTAGTAATTTTATTGCTACTGGAAAATTCAAATACTACAAGCCCAAGTGTTCCTTCATAGTCTTAAAAGTTAACATGTATGTGAATTTCTGTGGGAGTTCTGTCTCATTCAGAAATTTGTCATAAATAAATTATGATTAGATAATTAAAGATTATAATAATGTCCATGTGTATATTTTGAAACTGGAGGTCACTCCAGCAATGTTAATTCTGTTATTTTCTGCCTCTTGCATGCTATGCTTTTTAAACTTCATAGATATATTTTCATGGTTGTTGGTTGATATTTTTCATTATATCCACCAAATCACCTTAAACAAACAAGACAGATAAATGGATTTCTAAAAACATACCAGACATCTATACCTCATATTTGAAGAGTCTTATAAATATTGCTGTTAGCAGCTCTTACCTTTGCTGTACAATGTAATCTATAAAACAAAGGTACAGCTCACTTTCTATTCATGTGTTGTTAAATTAGGCAGATATTTCAGCATGTAAAAGTTTTTGTTCATATCACACTTTAAAGAAATAGTACTTATTTACAATAATCTGTATTTGAAATAGTTTTAGTTTTTCAAACTATTCTAACAATGTCTTTCCCTTTTATATCCAAGGAAGTCCACCAAAAATATTATTAGATATGGCCCAGTGACCATGTTTGAAACAGTTCCTTATTATGTATAAGATAAATGCTTAGCAGATAAAGTTTATTAAAATTAAGTACTTACATCATAAAAAGAAAGTTGCTTAATAGAGGAACAGATGGTTAATGGGCTGTGACTAGCTGCAAATGGATTGTGAATATTACAGCAAGAATCTATCAACAGATAGGAAAATTATTCTGGACAAGGACCGATTGCCTGGAGTCAGAATACAATCTAATTTTAAACCCTTTTGTTTTGATTTTTTTTTCCCCCCGAATAACATGAACAATATGATGGAGTCACTTTGCTGGAAACAATTGAACATAACTGACAAATTCATAATGCTTCAGACCATGAAATCCCAATTGGTCCAATCACAAATATATTTATCATGCCTGTAGAGATATTATTATAGTTACAACTTACACCCTTTCCCACTGTGATAACTGCTCCTTGGAAATTGGCCAGTTTTGCAAAATAATCCACTCAAATTTCTTCAGAAGACCCAGCACAATAATTTTTTTAATCATAAGGCTCTTCTGTAATTTATTTTTTCTTCTGAAGTATGCACTTTACAAGCACTCTAATAAAGCTTTTAGCATAGAAAAGTCCATCTAAAAGGTTTGTTATGTTTGTCTGTTTACAGAGGTTTTTTTACATTCAAGTGTCAAAAGCAGATGTAATGACTAAATCCACACATGACCTCTATCTATATGAAGAGCTTCCTTCTAGGAAACAAACACCAGTCTACTTTGCTCCTACAAATTTTTTGTAAGGATTTAAAACGTTGGTACAAGAAACCCTGACTACTTTCTTTTTTCGATCTTTCTGTCCGTCATTAGCATCCGCATAACATATGAAAGGTGTCCAGGACAACATAGTACAAGAAACTCACACAAAGTTAATCAGCAAGATTAGTTATAAACTTTGATAAGGATTTAAGCTTAATTGGCCTCAATCCCTGGTCCTGTTTTCAGTAGCTGCCTTTTGCTTTAGATAGTTGTAAGAAAATATTAATAATGTTTTAATACACGGATAAACAGTAGAGTTTCTCTAACAGAAATAAAACAGAAGTAATTCTTCTTTGAACTAAATACTATATAGCAGAGGAAAACACCATCTTCAGTTCAAGAATTCCAATGATGGAGAATCCACCAAAATGATACTTAATAGATGATACATAGTTAAAATGTATTTCATCATGTTTATATTTTACTTCTACTCTGTATTAGTCTAACTTTAACTTCCAAACCTGGGATCTTACTAAATTTTATCGACTATCTAAAGAATTGTTTCATCTGTTCACGCTGAGCACCTGTAGACTGATGACCCTGCAGTTCTCTCTCAGAAAACACATGCAGTTTGAGCTAACAGAGTCTTTAATTTTTTTTCTTTAACCTATGCCTCTTCTCTGTACCTTCTAAATTTTCAGCACCTTTAGTTGAGCACAAACACAAAAATTCCGAGTGTTTCCATAACAACCACAAATAGGATACGGAGAGAACTTAATTTTCTTACTCAGCATTCCTTAGTATTGATCACCAGGGATTGCATTAGATTTTTTAAGGAACTGTTTCATAGTACAAACTAATGTTCTACTAAACATCTGACTATCTTCAAACCACTAAAAGTCAGGTTTTTTAAGTATTCACACCTGTATTTTGTAAATATAAAAGTAAAGTTTTTCTTAGTCATATAACTTTATACTAGGGAGTAGTTCCAAGGCATCTCATTCTGCACATTACATAGTACAGAGAAAATATATTCAAAACAATCTGTTTGTTATTTCATTAAATTCCTTTCACACCCATTTCCCCATACCCAGAACTTAGGTAACGTATTACTACAGTTACCTAATGCCACAAAAAATGTACTGAAAAATGTCCGTAATTAAAATAACATGATTGTGCATTTGAAATTTGAAGCCAGAAAATAATTTTTTAATTAAAAATATTTTCTTTAAATTCCTAGCCCCCATAATTCAAATTTTGTGTGTGTGTTAACAGTACTATAACAGTACTATATCTATAACATTAAGATACGTTTTTTCTTTCTTTAGATTAATACAAGATCACTATTTGCATTAAATAACACTAGTCTGCAAAATAAGCAAATGGCTGTTAAAATAAAGATGTAATAATGAGATTTGAGCACTTCTACCTACAACATCAGCTGAAGCTTGCTCCTTCTAGAGTCTCTGAAGTCCAGCCTTGTAATCAGCGTTGAAGTTTTAAACACTTTCTATTGATCACAGCACAAAATTATACAGTTTGGTAGTTTGCTTCTAGGTAGTTGATTTGTTTGGTTTTATGTTTTGTTTAAAAAAACACCACTATGACTTTTGTGAATAACACAGATACCAGTAGATTGGATTTTTATTCCCTAGAGAAATGGAAAAACACTTTGCTATTTTAATCATATAATTAACTGATGAACCAGAGATGTTATGGCTTCATTTTAATTTATGTCCCTGAGCTGGGCTTTTTTTTTTTTTTTTTTAACTCATTCTAATGATTCATTATACTCATGGGAAAATATTAGATCATCTGCCTTTCAGGTCTGTCAGCAACCAAACAAAATCTCATGAACACAGGAAATGTATAAATCAGCTCTGAATAAATAATAAATCACACAGTTCTGCTCAGTTAAATGATGGATGAAAGCCTGCAAGAAGAGAGAACTTGTGCTGTTTTGAAAATCTAGATAATTCAAGACTTCTCATATATATTGGGTACCTGTTCAGCTATTCACAGACAAGATAGTATTTCCTACTTACCAAGAAAAATAATCTAGTTTGTATCATTATATTTGTTCCTTCCAATATTTCTGCTGCTCCAGGGATAATGCTATTCTGTGTCCTCCATCCTAGAACCCTTCTCTCTTCAATGAGAATATCAGGAACCCATTTTTCAAATACTTGTTAAATACAGCTGTTAGGTAACATTGCCCTATACTTACATGCTGGTTTTGGCTGGGGTAGAGTTAATTTTCTTCACAGGAGCTCGTATGGGTCTATGTTTTGGATTTGTGCTGAAAACAGTGTTGATACACGGAGAGGTCTTTGTTATTACTGAGCAGTGCTTACACAGAGTCAAATTCTCTTCTGCTTCTTGCACCACCCCGACAGTGGGTAGGCCAGAGGTGCACAGGATTTTGGGGGGAGGGTACACAGCTGGGACAGCTGACCCCAGCTGACCAAAAAGATATTCCATATCATATGATGTCATGCTCAGCATACAAAGCTGGGGGAAGAAGAGAAGGGGGGGATGTTCAGAGTTATAGCGTTTGTCTTCCCAAATCACCGTTACCTGTGATGGAGCCCTGTTTTCCTGGAGATGGATGAACACCAATGGGAAGCGGTGAATGAATTCCTTGTTTTTCTTACTTATAAACATCCAACAGGTTCTATTATATTTGGTTTGCCCATTGTTAGCAAATCTGGAAAGAAAAGTTTTCTGTGAAGGCCAGCGGACAAACAACAAGTTGTTAAACTTTATTACCAGAATGCAATACTACGAAAAGGAAAGATTAGACTAATTGAAGGTAGCACTTAAAAATCAAGCTACCTCTAATCTTCAAAAGCCACCTCTGCTCCTTCATGCTTATCCATGGGTTTAAACTAAAAATTATTACACCCATTGTGCCAATAATCTCTTTCTTACAAAGTGTGAACGCATGTTCTCATGAGTATTGCAGAACTGCCCTCAAAGCAGGACTCTTGAGTGAACTGTGGGGTGGAGGAAAGAGCACTCACTTTTGAAGAGTTAAGGGTGAATCATGAGTCCTTTTCTCAGCTCACTTGTCTAAAGTAGCACAGTGGGAGAGGATTAACAAAACCTAGCTCCTCCAACTTTCTCTTTGAAATTCTAAGCTGCTTACTGTAAGAACCTTAGGAATAGTCTGGCTCTCCTTGAGTTTCTGTACTGTGCCCCCAGATTCACATGCTCAAAGTTTTGCTTAACTCTTATTTGGCTGCAAAAATACCTCAAACTTGCAAATGGCTTGCATCTTGCTCACTTAGAACTCTCTCAATCAGGATACAGAGCCCAGATTATTAGCTGTTACTAGTTTGTTTTCTTATATACCTGCAGGTGATTGCTATACCACACAGAAGTCAGAGAGGATGTCTCCAAGTTACAGACTAGGACAACTATGACCAAAATAGAAAAAGGAGACCTGGTTCCAGACTCCTATCCATGTTTTTCACAGAACATGTTTGCATGAAGAAATTTGTAGAATGACTTTAACTCAAACTCTCTGATCCCTATAGGTTGAATTCTGTCCCTACATCATAGCAAGAAGTACCATATACCCCAAAAGATGCTCCAGCATTTGACTTCACAAACAAGGCAAAATGACTTCCTTTGCTTCATCTAAAAACTTTCAACACAAGACATTGGCTCCTCTCCACCACGGGCAAAGTCACAAAGTAACTGTTTTAAATTAAGTTCACATAATCTGATGCTCCTTCTCCCTTCCATATCTTTTTGTGACCTGAACTAATCTGTTGATAGAATGTACCAGCACTGAAGCTGGTGCTAGAGGTCCCAATCACCTAGAGAATAAAGATGACTTCAGCATTCTCAGCATTTTGCACCTCAGGGCTCTATGTGATTTTCACTCTGTACATCATTTTGGTTTTATAGCACACTGTGTGATTCCTTTCCAAGGAGCTTCATGTATTAATCATTGTCATCTAGTAGAGAAAATCAGGTCATCTTCTCTGTCTAGATATATTGGATGCACCATATATTTCTTTTTATTGTACCTCCACAAGCTGCTTTTGTTGTGAGGTCCCACAGAGCCTCTGCAATTTTTATTAAAGAATAATCAAGGGAAGTTAGTTTGATAACTTTTTTCTCCCCATAGTCCTTTGAAAACTAAGCAAAGTTTTAATTCATTAAAAATTTAATAAAATTATTAATTTTAATCATATCACAATAGGTTACTCTGTGTGTGTCTCCGCCCCTATGCATTTGTTGTGCAGAACTCTTGTCAACCTCTTACATAAATTTTAGTTGGCACATTTATTCCAGTAACTTTATAAAAATTTCAACAGATGCATGTCAACACTTTAACATAGAGGTAGAAAAATTAATTGAAACCTTCCAGGTGGTACAACACCAGTGACAGATGCATAACTGACATTGAGAAGGATGGGGATGAAGAAGACCAATATGGCATTTCACACTGTGTGATTTTTTTAATGGTTTTGATTCAACATTTTTTAAAAATCCAATAAGCTAATTATATATTCTTGTAACTAAATACAGTTACTTTAATTAGGTCAGAAAAAAAAATAGATCCTTTGGCTACACTTACTGATTTATTATTTGAAAAGCTATATCCATCTTATTTTATTTTTCAGGTTCACAATTGATCTCGAACCCATTTTCAGCCAATCCCACTTGCATGAATTTTGATTTCTGTAGTACAAAGTTCTCCAGGTGCAGTAACCACTGTTCTTAGCATTTGAACATAGCCCTGGCTACACTTCTCATTAGTGAGCATACCATACATATCATATGAATATCAATTTTATATAATGGTAGAGACATCTATTTGACATATATACTTCATTCTGAAAAGGCTGCTTAAATTGGGGATGCTAGGTAACCGTTCTATGGCAACTTCTAAACTAATAGGTCACTTCCATGCACATTAACTTCTCCAATTAATTTCCATTTCCATCTGTAGAGCTACATAATAATATCAGGCTCTAAAGTAATTTAGGTTTATACGACAGTGGAAAAAATATGGTCTGGTTTTTGGGTGTGGTTTTGTGGCTTGTTTTGTTTTGTTTTTTAGCACAGATACTTCAAATAAAGAAGAAAGTAATTGCAACTGCTTTACATATAGTATACTATTTTGGGTGCTGAGGAGAAACATCCTCACATCCCCTCTAGAGCTGCTTTTGTGGTTACTGCCTAGGTTTCTGTGACATTTTTCAGCTAGTTGGTGTACATGTTTTCTCAGAATGCCTTTTCAGACTTTTTTTTTTTTTTAATTTGACAGATACATACTGCAGCTTTTCTAGAATGGTTGTTCTGTCAACAGTTATTATTGCTGCATGTTCTCTTTTCCTAACTCCACTAAATATTAACATTTACTAAACTTTTTCTTATTAGGAAACAACAGTCCACTGCCCTACAAGAAACACACGGTGTAAATGTTAGAATCCTTTAGAGGCACTCAGTTCCATTTTGATTTAGTGTCTGCATTATATTACCAACGGCATTGGAGCTCAGAAGACCTTATTAAGAAACTACATTACTTTAGGATGGTATAATTTTATGATTATCATTATTGTGGAACAATAATTCTGGCATATATTTAACAAGTGACAAAATAAAGGAGAGAGATAAAGTATGAAAAACAACCTAAGAAAAAGAAAAAAACATATAAGAAAAATGTTCACATTCTTGCTTCAGTTATGTGTTTTTCCTCTCACTGCCTTTGCTAGAAGCTGCATATGTGAAAAATATCAGCCTGTTGCTTTAGAGCTACTGGGTATCATGCATAGTCCCCTCCCTCTGAAGAGGCCTTCAGATTCTGTAGTGACTCATATAATAAAGATATTTCATGTGTCTGTCAACTTGCTACTTTTCCACATACCTCTAAGACTTCCAATATCACTGAAGATGAAAAGAAAACAACTTTATGAGTACAGTCTCCAATCTCTACCTCTGATGAACATTTGACTACCCTCTCTGCCAGAATTCAGCTCTAGGTATAAGGTGCTGCAGTATCACTGTGACTCCTGAGAAGTTTATTTTGCGGGGATAACATTTCAGGCTATACTCCTGTCAAAGCATTATCTGTGAATTCCCGGTAGCGTTCACTCCATATAGCATTTGAGTCTGTTACAGGCATCAGCTATAGTAGCTTGACTTCAATCTCCATTTGTAGTGGCTCACGGGATTTCTCTCCCCCACCCCCACACTGGTCTTTGTTCTGCCTCCTTTGTATCAATCAAAACCATTGTCCTCCCACTACTGTCAATATTAGACACCTCTTAACACCTTCATTATCCTTTTTTTATTCAAAAAATTACTTTTATTCTCATTACTTACTAATAACTATGTTTAATGTAAGAAAACTGGGTAAATCAGGGGGTTTGTTGAGTTGCAGTTTTAAAGTCCATCCATATTGGAGCTGAACATTAAAGGGCTTACATTTTCGTTCCATGATCTTTTTCCTTTTTATAGGAGTAAAAGAAATCTGAGTAACTCTCTTTTCTATCACAAATCTATTTCAAAAGGCTAAGACAGTCTCAGACAGGCTAGTACAACATAATGCTTGTAATAGAGGCCTATTTTAGTCCTTTTATGATCTCACCCAAAATATTATTTTTCAGGAATACTTTTTTCAGCTTTACCCTCTGAATGGAAGATGTTCTGTTTACATCACAAAAACATTCATACTTCCAGCATAAAGTGCAAGCACTTCATTTTCACAGTTTAGATCAGAATGGAAATCTGTTAATATAAGTGTATTGAAAACACCAGAGGGGAAATCATTACCAATTTTTTTCTGATGCTGACAGGACATGAAATGGTATAAGACACTCTTTATCCTAACAAGATTGTGGGAAACAAACACTGATTAACTGACCTACCATTTCTGCATCAGAACTACTTCCAAAATAAATCATAACAAGGTTTCGGGCAAGCATTATAGTATTATATCAAACAGATATTAAAGTTTTTAAAATTCTCAAAAATGCATCTCCTGTTAAAAGTCAGTTGCAAATCCTTTGCAAGGGTAAGCAAAACAGGATGAAATCCAGACTGATGACTTGTTTTTCCATATAATATTTTTTAAAATCTTTGCAGCATGAAAAACATTTTTACTTAACTTAGGACTTTTAAATCTGGAGGCAACAAAATCAATGTTAGTTTGATTATGCTAAATTGCACAATCCAGATTTATAGCAACCTATCTGTTCAGAAGTGCATGACACAACCTAATAGACGTGCCCCCCAGTGAAAGGCAAATGCAGGCATTTACATACTCATCTACCTAACCTGCTTTGTATTCTGCTATACATTCCAACTTGCCATTGAAGGAATTTTCTTAACACTTTCCTAAACTACAAGTCAGACCTTTTTTTCTTTTTTGACTATTTATCTTGCTAAAATGGCAATAGCTCAGATTTGTGGCATGCCTTACCTAAGTATAACAAGAGCTACGTGTTTTAGGCAGATGTTTGATGGATCTAAGCAGTTGCCCAGATGGTTTGGCTTGCTTGAATTACTGCTGATTTTTTTTTTCCCCCTTAACTAGGCTATTTACTTTCCTAACATTGTTCTTATATTGTGCCAGGCACTATAAACAAATATCTCTAGCTCAGGACAGATCACCTGGCAACCTAAACCTTAGCAGTCGTACTCCTGCATGAAGTTCCACTAAAGACTGTAGGTAGTTATTTCCTAGGGCCAACCATTGCAAACTTTAAATTTTACATTTTCTTCTTGCAAAGTCCTGATTCTTCTTCTCTGTCAATCCTGCTGGGTATAGAGTCCTGCCTACTCTGTGTACTTTGTGCTTAGTACTCATCTTAAATGCAGTGTTTTCACATTTCTGTACATAAATTGCTGCAACTAAAATTGCAATCTGAGACTTTCTATTTCCTTCCATGATTTGGTGTTGTTCTCACTATTTTTTGATATAATCCAAGCTCCTCTGATTCATAAACCTTCACATGGATTGCTGTTTCACTAGCCTACTTCTGAATATACATACAGTCTATACCTGAATCTTTGTTTTGTCTGGGTAAGTCACCGACCCTGGTTAAAAAACAGTATTTCTCTGCCCCTTATTGAATACAATGACATCTTTTGATAATTCTTGGAACTGGCAGGTGCCACGAGTGGAAGACACCCTTTACTGCCAAATACCAGAGTGGAGGTAAAATACTTCAGGAGGAAGCGGGGACCCCCTGGGTTGTATTAATTGCCTTCTGGGCAGAATCTAGCCTTCTCTCAAAGCGACAGATCTTATTTCCTGTAGAATTTGTAACATAGAAAGAGCCACTGCACCTAATACTTGTCTTTCAAATTACTGCAGATCCTAGTGTTCCCTGCCTGCTCAGCCTTTCCATTTTCTGCCTTTGGCAGTTGCACCATAGGATCCCTTTTAAAAGTGAATAGATGCAACACAAGCAATTATGGCACTTGAAAGTGCACTATACAGAACAGCTTCAGCAAAGAAGTACGAAAACCAAGAAATCCTAGTCTTCATAATACTGAAATCAAGTGCATCTTAAGCACAAGTGGCTTTGCAATCCTGATCTGCAGGGATGTAGTGTATTGCATCCTCTTAATACCACCTCAGAACATGGGCTGAGACAGTTTCTAAAATGGGCAAAATAAATAAATAGATGGGAACAACTAATAGCAATAGAACAAAAAAATCATTCTGCGTTACTTTTTGTGGTGGGTTGACCTTGGCTAGAGGCCAGGGGTCCACCAAAGCCAGTCTATCACTCCCCCTCCCCAGCTGAACAGGGGAGAGAAAAATATAATGAGAAGCTTATGGGTCGAGATAAGGAGAGGGAGAGACCACTCAGCAATTACTGTCCCAGGAAAAACAGATTCAACTTGGGGAAATTATTTTAATTTACTGCCAATCAAAATCAGAACAGTATAATGAGAAATAAAACCAAATCTTAAAACACCTTCCCCCCAGCCTTTCCTTCTTCCCAGGCTCAACCTTGCTCTTGATTTCTCTACCACCTCCACCCCGAGCAGTACAGGGGAACAAGGAATGGGGGTTGTGGTCGGTTCAGAGCCACAGAAAATGTGTCCAAATGGTGATTAATTAGTTTATGATAAAAACCCTTAGTTAAATCATAGTTGAACATGAAGTTACCCCTCCAAGTCATCTTTATTCTAACTAATATTGCTATTCTTAGAGGTTAATTTAGTGATGTTGAATAAATAGCTGAAGACATTGAACACTACCACAGAACAAATGTGTTCAGCCAGAGACAACCCAGATTCATACTTGCTCTCATCTTAAAATAACATGTAGATCATAGAATAGAATTTGCTAACATGGAAAATCCAAATTCTTCTATATTCTACAAAAACTTAAATCCTACTTTAAATCACTGTATATATCTCAAAGCTTCACTTTGGCTTTAGAAACTCTTAAATGTAATTTTTCTTTTACCAGACGTCTCTGGAAAGTTTTCTTATTTGTCGTCTTTTAGTTATGGAATATTCATTAAAACAAAACCCCAAACATCTGATATTCCATTCCTACCAATTATTATCCAAAGCTTTCAACATGTTTCTGTAATATTTTTAATTAAAACACTCATATCACCTCTGGAAGCAAAATGTAGTAATGCATCCTATAATATGGATTAAGAAACAGAATCCAAATAAACTGAGATTAAGTAAAAAAATGATCTTTTTTAAAAAAATAATTAAGTACCA
>NW_010558111.1:0-5130 GCF_000687285.1 Phaethon lepturus | reverse complement strand
CCTACAGATCAAAATATTTACTCTTTGAATGCTGAAGAACTACATAAAGTCATCCTTCTTAGAGGCAGATACTGCCGAAACCTGCTGTTAACTTTATTTTAATCCAACATATTGAGTCACAGACTAATTTGGTCTGTCTCGAGTTATATTCAGATCTGCTTCAAAATCCAAGTGAATGAACACCCATTATCCCAAGATGAATCTAAATAAAAACAGAAATGAGATTCAGAGGGCTGAAGATAGGCAGGTTTTAGTCAATGACCTTTATATTGGGAATAGGCAAGGACCGGCCTATTTTTTGGTATAAGTAGAGTGTGAATGAACCAGACAACACCCAGGAGGTTTAAGAAGTCATCTTTGCAACATCTATGAGAAAAAAAGACGTCTCATTTATGACACCGTCTAATTCCTATTTTTAATGCATTCATGAACAAGATACTAGACTTTGTTTTACCAGAAGTCTAGTAAACTCAAATGTGCAATATTCAGAACCAGGCTAAGAAATTAATGCATTACTAGTACCAGTACAAATCATATATATACAAGCTTTTCATAAACTGATAATATGCAATGACATATTGTCATACCTAACCATTAACTTTCTAATATCTATGATATTAGTCCCTGTTATAATTTCCTATGGGTATTTTACCCTAATTCAGCCTGCACATTGTTACAGACTTACAAATCCCATGCCGTCCTGCTCTCAGAGCCAAAATTATTTCCACACATTTCCATCTTACCATTCACATCAAAACTTTGACTGTACAGAATGAGGCTGAAGAACCCTTAATAACCCTAGTCAACACTTGCTTTATATTCAGGTTAGATATAACATGATGCTTCCTTGCAGGACTCATCACCTACCGACAATACTGGCTAAAAATTGGCGTGTTGCTCATCATTCAGAACTAATACACATCAAAGAAGAATTAGAGTGTTTTCTCTATTTAAAATAGTACAGCTAGTTTGAATGATACCATTACTGAGTTGTGCTATTTTTATAAAGGCCTTCTTCAGAGGATTAATTTCCAGAAATCACAATTCCAGTGCATATGTAAGAATTTCAGTGATTCAAAAGAAATATGATTAGTACTGTTTCTTACAGAATATGGGAAAGATGAATCTTCCAATGAAAGTTTTGCAGGTTTTTTTCTCCTTTTCTAACACCCATAATTCATATGTGTGCCAAAAACCCCATATCTCCATGCCCTGGTATTTCATAGATCTGTCTTACAAAACAACCTTACATCCAGCATTACAACAAAACACCCAAACACCAGGTCAGATAACTTTTGAATTATTTTTTTAAATTTCTATAGTTTTCATCACTTTAAATAGACAGGTCACAAAAAGAAAAAGCTTTGTTACCTGTCATACTGGTCATACTGTTCAAGTCATTTCTATATGTAAAGTCCTGAGAACATGTCAAGTATCCTTCTGCATAACAGTTTTGAGAAGACATTTATAGATCTGCTAGTACCATAAGATAATATAGAAAAAAATGAGATGAGCTTAAAAATGAGAGCAAGATGATAAGAGGAGTAGAAACTTAACATATGAGTAAAAATCCCAGACAGTTTTTTGCACTTCCAAGCTTAGCTTCATATACCCTAGCAGACAATAAAATGATAGAAAACATCATATGGAAGAAGTAGTCAACTCTTTCCAAGAGTAAAGGCGTGGGAAAAAAAGTCTAATTGCAAATTAGCCCACATTTATTTATTCAACATATCCTGGTAGAATGACATTTACCAAACTATTTGTAATAGCTTAAAGTATTTAAAAATTGTAATACTATAAGATGGATTTCGTTCCTAAACAGTGTTATTCTGGTACAGAACCTGAATTTTTGTGGATGGTATACCTACTTATTTACCCCCAGTACTGCGTGCTTAACATCTTAATTGTTTAAAATCTCTGCCTGTGATAGCCTAGTCTCTTCGCAATGAATTTCCTGGGCTCACTTTTTCCACACATCTCCAGCTCTTACCTGGGAATGAATTTATTAGCAAGTAACATTATAAGAATTTGGATTCTTACCTGGAGTAATGATCAGTCCTTCCTGTTTAAACTTAGAGCTTAAAGCTTAAACAGAATTCTTTTATGATTTATAGGGAAACAGAAAAGCGTAACAGAACATCACCTCTTCCAGCACTAATGTCTTTGATTTAATTGTGATAATGTACTACAAATAAAATAATTATTTCAGGTGAATAACACCTAAACTTAACTTGCCAATTAACTTTCAGCGTTCTAACTTAGACAAAAGGAGAGCAAGAGCACAGATACATAAATTTTATCTACAAAACATAGGATCTACTTCAGTCATGAGTAATTCCACTGAAGTAATTGGAGAGTTGCTTCTGGAAAAACTATCATTATCTGTCACATACTTCAAAGACTGATTTCAGAAAAGATCATTACATTAACAGTTTGATTTTCTGCCAACTAGCTTGTGATATTTCCACAAAGTGTCTCAGCTTTAACATCTTTTCCCTAGGTGAGGATCCAATCTTCACTTAATTCAGTGGATTTAGTTCACATAGATAGTCTAACTGTATAGGTATGACCTACGACCTATCAGAGAGTTATACAGTTTGAACCTTGAAAGCATTTTGCAAGTTTCTAGCATTTACCCGGTTAGACCTCTCAGCACTCCCATCCAACAGCAAAAAACAGAAAAAATGTAGAAAAACCACATGACCTAAACATATCCTCACCCCAGTAGATCCAGCTTCCATCCTCACAGTTGAGTTTAGACTAGAAATTATGGTTAAGTGTCTGCTGGGGCTAATTACCTGTAAGAATTTCCACAGCTGGTTCCTTAATCAACACCAAGTACAATCAACCTTTACCTGAGTAATTTCAATGAAACACTTTACCAGGTTGTATCTTTTCATTTCCCCAACAGTTGTAGTCTGTGGAAGACACTGTAGAAGGGTATTGGAAACATCAGGAATACAACACAGCACCTGGCACCATAAGGTAAGCAAGAGGAAGGTCAAGAAAACAAAAAGGATTTTACCACCAGCATGTACAGCAAGTCACTTACCAGTAGTCAGAGCAACGTCAGGAAACCAACAAAATGCAAACCATAGGATGGGATTCAGGACCACAATTAAACAAGACAGTTACAAGATCAAAGTCAAGGTTTTGGGAACATAGCTTAGAGACATGATTAAAAACAAGAGATAATAAAAAGCCCTTATGTAAAGTCTCAGTAAGGAAATCTACCAACCAAACGACTAACCTATCCCCCAGGTGACTGGCTTGTGCAAACCACTCAAGTATAGATGCAGGCTTGCCAAAACCTCCCAAATTCTCACCACCTACACCTATTTTAACTGGCAATAAATTAAATTAATTTTCCCCAATTCGAGTCTGTTTTGCCTATGACAGTGATCTCCCTGCCTTTATCTCGAGCCACAAGCTTTCTCATCATATTTTCTCCTCCTGTCCTGTTGAGGAGAGGGAGTGAGCAGCTGGGTGGGAGTTTGGCCTTTAGGCAAAGTTAACCCACCAAGTACATACACTAAGTTCCCCTCTAGTAACTGGGAGATTAAATAATTCATTGTGAATATTAAATGAAGGCTTCAACCACACCCATATTCTAGACTCATCCTGCTAGAAAACTCTGCTCAAAGAAATTTTTTCATGCTTTTTGTCAAGAAATAAATGAAATAAGGTTATCGGTTCTGTTCCGTTACTATAAGAAAGCTGACAACATCATTGTTTTTATCTGTTGCTGAGTCTAAGATCAATGGGTTATTTCAGTTTCACTCAGTCTAAAATGTTTAAGCAAAGTTTCTTTGAACTGTATGGGGGTGTTTCTCTCAATATTGCCTAAGGTTACTTTAGAAAAAAAAGTGTTTGAAATTCCTTGGGATTGGATCCACAGGGTGCTCTATCTTTTAATGAAAGCATATTCTTGAGTAGCACACATTACTTTACTGAATGCTTATTCCTAACATTTTGCATGTGTTATGATAATGTTTTCCAGCAATAAAAAAAAAGAATTATCTTGTTCCCTAGATTTATTTGGTTTAAAACATGTAACATTAAAGAAAGCATAACTACAAGTATATGATACTAATTTCTGTTATGAATCATCCGCCACATACTCTGTTATCAAGACAAAAGGTCTGCTACCTGTATGCTAATTTGACAGAAGAAGTATGTCCCTCATTAGCAGATAAATCAGCTTTTGCTTTAAGGCTCCAAAGTTTCCTTTGATTGTTCACTCAACATAGTTTTTACTTTCCTTGATAAGTTTATAAAATCTCAAAATAAAAATATCTATCATAGTTAATGTTTAAGTTCACTGAACAATTCTACTATGAGTTGCATTATGATATTTTTTTCAATGAAATTCATGAGTGAAAACTATAAACAGAGAACTGAATTTTTACAGCTGTAACTCCCCTTGTTTTATTCCTTAATTTTTTTTTTAATCTTATGTTTCTTTTGTGAAAGACTAATATTTTTTCATTCTAGTAAAGAGCTAATATTCTGAAGCAACGTGAATCTTTTCTGACAACTGGGATATCTAGACATTACGAAAATATAAACACATATTTAAGGAAACAAAGAAAAATACTACAGCAAATGTTTCCATTTTAACAGTGACAGATTTAGATTTTAGCAAAGCATTCCCATTCCTCAGAAATAACTATGTGCCTTCTGATTTATAGAAAATAATGTTATTCTCAAATTTAGAAATTATATACAAATTTTTATCAAGTATACTTCACTTCCATTTGAGGACCACCTGGAGCACTAATACAGACAAGACCAGTTCCAGTCTTTAGACTGTGCTGACCATTACTGTAGCAGAGCATAGACAAATGAAGTACGTACTTGTCAACATCCGAAATGCAAACATGCATCCCTGTTCTGGAAATGTTCACAGTTCATGGGGAAAAAGCAAGTTTGGTAGCTTGTAGATCTTAATTTGAACTTCATTTTTATTAAATGGGATTTAGATTCTACATTACTTATGCAATTGTGCTGTTTTCAGCACAAATCCAAAATATAGATCCATGCTAGTTATTACGAAGAAAATCAACTCTACCCCAGCCAAAATTAGCACACACTCATTCCTTCTCAGGGGGAGGACTCCTCACACTC
>NW_010558110.1:41781-72235 GCF_000687285.1 Phaethon lepturus | reverse complement strand
AGGTGTTCAAAAAACATGTAGACATGGCACTGCGGGACATGGTGGTATTTGGTTGATGGTTGGATTTGATGATCTTAGAGGTCTTTTCCAACATTAATGAATCTATGATTCTATGATTTGTATTGTCTGGATATAGTTTTTTTTTGTAGTAGTGGCAGTATTAATTTACAATTTGTACATTATTTATTTATTTCTAAGTTATTTATGAAAATGTGATGTAGGACAGTGCCAGAAAGTTTGTGAATGTTAAGATACACAATGCTGACAACATTGACTGCATTTCCCTTATCTATAAGGCTAAAACTCCTTTTGTAGACGAAAATTAGATGGATTTGTCAAATCTATATTGACTGTGAATCGTCCCCTTGTTATTTTTTAAATGTTTTCAGATAACATGGATTTTCATTCTAGTACTGACCTGAGGTTAAGCTGATTGACCTCTAATTCTCTGACTCCCATTTCCCTCATTTTCCAAAGGAAGACCCTTGATTTGCACTTTACCAGCCTTCTGGACCCTCAACTATCCTCCATGAACTCTTCAAGGTGATGGCTTTGGAATGATGTCAGAGTAAATTTAATCAAACCAGCTTTTATCACTGCTCTTTCATCTGCTATTTCCCTGCTCTAGACTGGATTCTTGTTCTTTTCTGACCTAAAATAATACCATTATCTCCTTTGAACTTTTTAATGTTGTTGTAAGCTTTCTTTTTCCACCAAGCAGGGAACCATTCTTTGAAAGGTCTTCAGACATTACCTTGAAATGAGACACAATTTTTAATAAATTTGAGTATTCCAATTCCTGAATTGTAGGAAAGTAAGACATTCACAGGTCTATTATCCCAGAATAAAACCTTCATTGTTTTAGTTGTTAAATATGTTCGTGTGAGACATTTGAGAAAATGTGGGAATGAGTTGTGTCAAAAGCTTAAAGACTATTTTGTTTGCCACAGTGATTCTTCTACCTTTAGCAGTTGTTACACTATTTAACTTAGATAGGAAAGAACCGCTTAAGCATGCACACATGGCAAAGCATATATAAAATCACTTTATCATTTGTCAAAACCTGTGCTAAACAATTTGAGACAGTGTTATGCAGACTTTCTTTTTTGGGGAGTGATATGAATGACTAACTTGGTAATGGAATTGGCAGAGACAATGTTGGCTAAATGCTTGGACCAAGAGATTTGATGTAATAAAGCTGCACTTTCAAGGCCTTTTCTGCAGTGTTTTGGGCAGTCAGGAGATCCAGCGATTACTGTTCCATTATATCAGTCCCAGTGGGTATTGCATGCTGATCCCCACCAAGTTGCTTAAGTGCATTAACTTCTGAGAACTTATAATTTAACTAATACATTTTTTTTTTCATTCTGTATTAGATTTATTAATTAGTCTTGCATGAATTCCATGTATTCCATGTTTATTTCTGGTAAGAATATGAGTGTGCTTCTGAGTCTTAATGGAAGTGGAAAAGCCACTTTAATCTCTGCTGTATCAATTTCATTTTGGTTGAAAACTTTTGTTTTCACATGGACTCTAGTTAGGAGCATTCTTAATAACATGTTTACTGGTAGAATCATTACAGAATTTTCTCTCTGTTGCAGGCACAGTCTGCCCACTGAGACATGATGTATTCATCATCTGTTCTCATGTGTAGAACATATTTAATTATAGTCTATCATCTCCTAAGTTTTCTGACCTGATATTCTGGAATACTGTATTATGGGTAGAATTAGAATACTATCATTGCAAAATAACTGTCACATTTTCCAACAAAACCCATCAGTTCCTCTTAGACATTGAATACCTAAAATACGTTGTTATGATACTGATGCTTCCGCCCTACCAGTAGTGTGTTTAACAGTTTACTGAGTTCTGTTAATAACATACGGTAAAAAAGGGAAAAGATTTTATCAAAAGGTTGATCAGTGGTATATAAGAGACTGATCAATCTCAAGGTAGGATTCATTTGAGACTGAGACATCTAAATTGAGATCCATAAATACAGGTGTGTGGGAGTTCCTGTTACAGAGTCAATGGTGCTTGGAGACTAGCCACTAACATCTTCATTTGATTGCCTTAACTTAAGGTGTCTACCATTACTTGAGGTGCCTCAGGATGTATAAGGTACAGGGCAACATCCCTGTGGAAGATCTTGGTCCTTCTGGAGTGAAGGTTAAGGTGAAGCGGGATGCCATGTTTGACATTATACAAAAGGCAGCGAGAGTTTAATTTCAGGCAAATGAATCAAGCCCTTGACATTTGTTTTGGGGCACGATGGACAGCTCTGCAGGCTCCAGTGACGGGGTTGACCAGAACGCTGCTGTCTCTGGAAAGCTTACACAGCTGGCTCACACATGGATGCCTACACATAGTCATCTGAATTTAGGTATTTGAATCTGGAGCTAAGTTCCACTATAGTGCAGGAACTGAGAGCTTACAAACAACTTGGGATATTATGCATATGAAATCCTTGTAGATGGAACAAAGAGAAACAGTTCCATGTTTAGGAAAAATAATTTATGTGAAGTTCATGGAATACTGTTAGGGAAATAATTTTTTTAAATTCTTCATCTTACATCTTCTATACCATTCTTAATTTCTCTAGTGGCTAGAAACATACTCTCTTACCTATCAGAACCCCTTTTAAACTTTTGTAAATTGTGTGCTGCAGATAGTATTTGGGCTTCCACATATCAGTCAAACCTGTGGTTAACATGAATGGATGAAATAAAGCACAAAATGCTGTCTTCAATCACTTAAGAGGTAGTCTTGAGAAGGATTTCATCCTCCTATTTGCATGGAAAGGCACATATTCTTTAGCCTTCGTATGACCAAAATAGCCCTTTTAAAGGTGTCCACAAAAATTTATTGACAGTTCTACGTTCTCAACTTTCTCTATCTGTTCACAAAACTCCAGAGAAGATCCTGACAGCTAAGGACAGAATTGTGGAATAACTGTACCATAGGGAAAGCTCGGAGTTTTCCAGTCCAGTTGCATAAAAGCTTTGGGGGGCACATAAATACTTTAATGTACATTGGAAAATTGATCTAGGTTTTTTTCAAGAGTGATAACAAAGTTGTCAAGAAGCAATGCTGTTCCATTCCTTGTCATGCAGGCATATGAAAATGAGCCCTCATGTATGGGAAAGACCATAATCACACATTTGCTGCTGTCACGTGTACTTTAAAGGATTTAAAGGCCTAATTCTCAAATCCATGCAAGGCAATTTTGTATGAGTGAGCAGCAAAAAGTGTCTTTTAACTGCATTAAGGCTGGATATTTCTCCTTACCTGGGGGAGCTTAGCTGCTAAAAAGACTACAGGCTCACTCTCTGATCTCCAGTGCCAGCTGCCTTGTTACTCACAGCAATGGAAAGTAGTCGTCCTTACTTGTGCCAGAGCATCAGCACACAACGGCGACAAGCACTTCTCTCCTTGCTTTTCTGTTTGTTCAGAATGTGGCTGTAATGAGCTAAAGACAAAAACATGAAGCCTGAGGCAATCCCTTTGCTAGTGTCAGGACAATGTGGAGTGAAGCCTCTGAAGAAGGTTCAGTGTAGGGTCTCTTTACACTGTGATATGCACTCTGACATTTCTGTATTGTTGATTCAACGGTGCTATAAATCTGTGCTAAACTGATTACAAATCCCATCTAGCTTGGCATTAGTTACACACTAGTAATCCTGTTTGAGGCTTTCAGCTGATGTCATGACACATAGCTGGACTGAAGAAAGTAAAAAATTTTCAGTAATGCTGGGGTTGTTTTCTGACGTAGGCTTGGTTTAAACAGCTTTCAAGGTCTGTCACATTTTAGTGAAATGGAAGCTGGGAACTCTTTCAAAACGCTGATAGATGCTTGATAGCATTAGCCACAATAAAATCTGGTGTTGCTAAGGGAAGAAACCGCTAACAGGCATTCTGCTCTTCACTGCAATGCAGATAATACATGTAAGGCAGCACAGTACGTAAGTCAAGGTCTTGCTCTAAGGAAACCTTTGCCTGACGTACATTACAGTGCTGGTGCTCAATTTAGCACCAGCTTTTACTCCTTGATCTGTGGAGAAGGCCTATTTGTTCATTCTAACATCTAGCATACATTTAAATTGATGAGGTTATGAATCGGGGCTCTTTTAGTAATAAAGCTGGGAGTATGGTTGAAACAAAGTTCTCTGCAAGGCAAAGTTGAGAGTATGTTTCTAATGTCTCTGGGCACCTTCAGGTGGCATTGGTGGCAGTAGCTTTGGGTTATTCCTGGAGAAGAATGGTATGCAAGAGGTGTCTGTCTCTCCGGACTACTCCGAGAGTGATGGACTTCCACCGCAATGTGTAATGAATTCCTGCCAGGATATTTGCCTGGAAAAGAGAATGTTTTTACCGGATCAAGTCTAAATAAATGAAATGTCTTATCTTGTGCAAGAGCTCGTCAGGGTTTGGAGAACAAGCATGCAATTTTCTTGAGCAAGTAACTCTCTCACCGGATGACTGAAATCTGAAATTCTTGCCATACTGCTAATAACAACTGCATTATAGGGAAAAAAAGTACAAAAATGCAGGTTATAGTTTTGATAAGGAGCAAAATATTTCAAAGATCTATTAATTTACACTTCCTAATTTTATACGACACATTTTTCTTTCTTTTCCCTTGAGCTGTTCTCCACTTGGTTTCCACGTCTCTACTTAATTCTTGCAAATTTGCTATGTAAGTGGTATGTTTCTCTATGTCATGGTGTTCTGAAGCTTTTTTCCCCTGATATTCCCCTGTCTATGTAACATCCTGCTGTCACCTTCAACCTATCTTTGGTTACAGGTATGTAACTTGTATTTTCATGTACTTTTACCACAGTACCACAGATAACCTCGGAAAAGCTACACTGTTGAGAGACTAGACTGTCTGTAGCACATGGTCATCCACCTGTGAGATCTCCTGGTTGCACAATACAATTTTTAAGGTTCTTGTACTGGTGGTGTTGTGAGACCTGTTTGTTTTTTTTTTTTTTTTTTTGACAAAGCCCTTCTTATATTGAAGTCAATGGCAAAACTGTCATTTCATCAGAAATATTTCTCTGATATCTGTGGTGCTCTGTGAAGAATTTACAAAATCTTGTTCAAGGTAGCTGTCCTGTCCTGTCCTGTCCTGTCCTGTCATGTCATGTCATGTCATGTCATGTCAGTGAAATTTGGCTCAGATTGCCTTAATTTCTCCCTGAAAAGATCCTGACAGATAAAATCCAATTGGACTGGCTTCATGCACATGGCCAAGGTCACGTCTTTATGGGACAGAGTGACTTTTCATGCTGACTACTAGTGTCAGTTTACTTAGTTGATAGTCAAACTGATATCCTGGCAGTAGCCTGGCAGTACCTTAGCAAGTTATTAACAGCTGAAGAGAAAGCTTGTTCAGTACTGGAGTTTATGTATTCTGAATGAAGCTAGGGTGTTCAAGAATATTCAGTGTTGACCTGATTGTGTTACCACTGTGAAGAACGGCAATACTGCCAAGACTCCTGCAGGGAGGGAATATAGCATATTTTGCAAAACACAGAAGAGTTGTAGTATTTATTAGCTTTTCTCTCCTTTAATTTCTTTGATAAATTGGTGGATTTACCATCAAGATGTATGGCCAGATATAAAAAAAGAGTTAATGCAAATCCTTTCATTATCATGAGATAGAAAATTTTGGAATTTAGATGTCATTTATGGGAGAATCAACAGTTAATAATTATCCAGACAGACTGGAACTGCAGTTTCAGAAGGAAGCTGGTGTCCCTTCACTGATGAAAATAAAATCAAAATTTAAATTCATGTTGCATTCCCACAGAGGATCTGTAATGTTCCTGGTACAAAATTATTCAAAAATGATTTTATAGAGCCATTATTATTTAAGTCTTAAAAGGTTGTTAAATTTGTACTTGAAAAACAGAGGGATGTAAACAGTTCTCTGTGTATTTAATGGTAATTCCAGTACTATTAAAGTGCATTAAGCTTCATTCTTGTAGTTTAAAATTGTTTGCAGCATCAGGCTGCTGTGTGTACGTGTGTGAGTTCAGAATGTGTGCATGTGATAGTCAGGGGACAATAAGCATGCCTGGGTTAGCTTGGACACTGTTTCCATTCCACAGTTATAATCAAATGAAAATATGTAGAAGTTTAATTTGAAAAGCACCATTAAATTGTAAAACATAGTAATGCTAGAACACAAGCTGTGTAACAAACCTCATGGGAAAGTGGTGATTACAATCTTGCATTGCTTCTTGTGGGCTCTTCTGGGTTCATATGACGTGCGCTACCAAAGTATGTCTGTTCTCCTTTCCTTCCCTCAGTGGAACAAAAGTCTTATAATTGCTGCTTTCCTCTGCATTAGCCATGGTGTTTTATTTTGCTCTGTGGACATGCCATCAGTCTTGTCATTTAGTTCTGTTTCAGTGCAATGTTTAGGTTCATGGAGTGTCTCCTTCAAGACAAGCAGGACTTTCCTCCAACCCCTGCTGTGCAGCACACTGGCTGGCAAAGGTGACACAGTGGATCTCAATGGGTTCATTATGTGTGATAGCTAAGAACACTTCCCTACATGATTTATTTATAGATGATAACTGGTAGAGGCTGGACTGTGTAATGGAGCAGATTACTTGGTCTCTTGTAAACAATATCCTATTTCTTAAGGGAAGGCATTGAAGAATTACTGGTTGTAACCCTGCAAATTGGCATCATTTCAGCAGCTTTGGTCAACTCATAAAGTTGACAGCTTCCAGGGGCAGTGCAAGCAGCACCTTCTATTTTTCAGCATTTCCCCCAGCCTGCTACAACTATAAAGAAGGGCTATGAATGGTTTTATTATGAATCACTGAGCTGATGCCAAGTAAAGATAGACCAGAGCTCTCTTCCACCAAAGATCCTCAAGGCTTGCTCAGGACCCTGCAATTCTGGCCCCTTGCAGACTTGGCAACTGTCAAACTGATCTGTCTCACTAGTAAAGGGTGGGCAAGTGGTGGGTCATACAAAATGAGATACTTCGCCACCCAATTTGTTCATCTGAAAAACTGAATTAAGCTCTTTCGGGGGTTTTCTGAAGTCTTTATTAGAGAGGCTCACAGCAGCTCTCCTGGGTGAGCTCTGGGGTGAGTTGAGGTCTAAATCCTGAACAGCAGAGAAGGGAGCAGAGGACAGGGAAACCTTGAGGTGTCAGTGAGAGCTTGAGCATGAGGTGCACACCTCCAGCTAGGCTGTGTTAAATGGGCCGTTAATGGCTGCATTGGAAAGAAAAGAGGCCACCACTCAGGTGGCAAAAGACAGGGCTCTGACAGCTTGTTAAAAGGCTAGTGGGACACCTGGACACTGGCCTCAGGGGCAGGAGGGCTGCCAGTGTTTCTCTTGCTACCAAATAAGTGTCCCGGCTCCTTTGGGATTCAGCCTATGATGCCCAGCTCTCCCTTACACACAGGTGTTGGAGGGGGCTCACGTTTCTGGGTATCACTTCAGGTCCCCTAAAGCCTGGCCCAGGAGTCCCTTTTTGGGAGCTTATAGACCTGTGGTGCATCAAAAGGTATTTTAATGTCACTCATGTCTATGTTGGTAAATAAATGATTACTCTTGAGAAGAAAAAATATCTCTATATGCTGACATAAACACATGCACTGTAATTTTGATTTCTAAACTGCGTGATGTAGCCATCACATTTACACTGTAGTTATATGTGTGGCTACCAGTTGTCTCTCAGTAGGATGTATTTTGGTATGGTAAAGTCTACACCGAAAAACAGATCTGCATTTTTTAATTTTCAGGATTACTAGTTTGTTTCATGAGGAGCATAAAAATGATGAGTGTGTTAAACAGAAAAGCCATGACATATGCAACTTTCCAACAGATTTTTTATTTTACAAACTGACCAGAAATTAAGTTGGGCAATGACTGTAGACTTAAAAATTGTCTGTAGTTGCAAGATTGCATTTCACTTTGTTATATACATGTAATTCCAGAGTAGGTCCAAATCCAGGAACTTCATTTTCAGCATGTATAAATGTAGAGGCTAGGACAATGTTTTTGTCTTGTGAATGGAAATGTTATTATATTAATTAAAAAAATATTCAGCTTTCACATAAATATGTTTTCTAGCCAAGGAAAAAAAAAATAATTAGAACAAGACTCACATGTTTTTTCTTTCATGGTTAATAATAAGGAAGTGAAAATCACATGTGCACTTGTTCCACAGAGAAAATGAATCTTCTACAGTTTTTAGAGCTCTAGATACTAATTTTTGTAGCTGTGCATGTACTCATCCTACTTCAAGTTAATTGGAGAGATGAAAACTGATTAATTTTCATACCCTATTACAATAAAAACCCCACAACCCTCTACTGTTTGCTTTATTTAAGCACCACAAATGCCATAGCTTAGTGAGGTACAAAATTACTATTGAAATAAAGTTCCCAACAAGGTCTCAAAGAAAAAAATGTTTTAATCCATCAGAAGCAAAAGTTAAAACCTTGGAGAAATCGCTGTTATAACTTATTGAAAAAGTATGTTTTTTTCTATTGCTGAACAACCAGGAAAATGAATCTCTAATATGTTTTGACTATAGAAAAGTTGCTTCAGCTGTGCTCTGCTTACGCCATGTCTCCTAGACTTGCTCTGTAGAGAATAGGTGGTTTGAAAGAAAAGAATTTATCAACTGGCACACGAAAAGATGGCGGACTACAGGCAAGATCTCAGCTCAGCAGGTCTTTGATTTTTGAATGTGTCAGATTATTCTGAAAGAGACTTCGAGCCATTATTTAATCCATCTGCTTGGCTAACCACAGGATCATGGGTTTCACCATTATTCTTTACTCAGGTGTTTCACCTGTTCTTACCTCTTCAGAGAAAAGTAAGACCTTTCTTACCTCCTGACTGTGGAGGTGTTCCAGTTCAGCACTTTCTTTTTACTCCTATATTGATTTCAAAATTTCTCTCTCCTTTTCTGCAATCTCAAACCAATGACTTCTTGTCCTGCTCACAGTAGAGAGCAGTTTGTTTCTTTCTTCTTTGCAGCAGACTTATGTATATGAAGGCTGTTACCATGTCTTCCCTCTAGACTAAATATCTCAAAGTTCTTCAGTTGTATTTTCTGAAAATAATCCTGTTTTTGTTTTTTGTAGGCTTTTGCAGATCTTCTCTGGAATCTCTCCATTTGTTTGAATGAAATGCCCTAAATTGCACTGTATTGTGCCTAGAACAAAATATATTTACTAAATGTAGGTATAGTTAATTTTAACTAGCAACGAAAGTGGAAAAAAACCCATTTTTTTTGTGTTTTCAGTAAGGGTTTCCCTGAAATATGGTTTAACAGGATTCTTTCTGTCACTCTCTTTCATATTACATTCTCCCTTCCAGACAATAAAAACCAGTTTACATCTTGGAGACTATAGTTGAGTAATCACAAAATGAAATGTATGATGTCAAGATTAAGATAAACAAGCTGAAGGCAATCTGGCAATATGATAAAGGACAGGTTTAGCTGTGAGAAATGGCCAAACAGATAAAAGGGGAAACCCAGGTAAGGGTAAACGCAGATGAAAGCCTTAGCAGTGGAGTTTTTGTTAACTTTTTTACTAGAATAATCCTTGGCTATGACATAGATTTTTTTATGATGTTTTCCAGAAAACATAATAGAAAAGTCTTTGTAAATCATTATCTGATCAAATGACCACTGTAGAATTATAATTTCCCAGTGAATCCATATAAATTATAACTGAGAAGCCAGGTTAAATTGTGTAATTAACTTTTTATTGTTACTTATTCCTGAGGAAATCATTAAACTCCACAGAGTTCAGAGAAAGAATACACACAATAATTTGATTTACATACTCTAGCTACTCTGTTGAGGAGTACCTACCCATTTCTAGATAGCAAATGGGCAAATAGTCTCCCCCTCAACTTTTATGGATGATAGAGCTCTTGCTGAAATCCAGGTGAGTGAGGGTGCTCTGTAGTCTGGAGGAGCAATCTGATACCATCCCACTCTTCATCTTCTCCCATATCTGGTATCTGCTCCTGTGTATTCGTTGGCTGGAGATCACCTCTACTTGATCAGAGACCCCATTTCTCACCATTATAAAGAGCTTCCATGTGTCCCTCTACCTTCTCTTATGTTAGGGTGGACAATCCTCTGCTAACGACTGACTTGAACTCTTGTGGCAGAGGACATTTTTGCAGTCATATGGAAACATGAGAATGAAGAAGAGAAGGGAATTCTCCCTTCTCCTCTGAGACTGATCACCTGCTGCCACAGGTAGCATATCATAGATGGACAGTCCTGGTAGGACTCACAGAAAATCTATTCCCCACACACAAAACACAAGAACATTTCATAATGTCCTCCAGCATTGTCAGCATTGGATGGTTGAAGCCAAAGGTGAGACAACCTACAAAAGACTCTCTAAACTGTTCTACTTGGGATTTCTGGATCTAGCCACAGGTACATCCAAACTCGTGTCCATGCATCCTCCCTAAACTCTTGGTTTCCACAGAAGGGGAGCTTGGTTGTGCAGGCTGAAAAGGAGCTGTGGAAGATTTTGACCTCTTGACCTGCCTGGAGGCTTGGAAGGTCTGGAACAGAGAACATGTTCACACTCATAAATGTAGCTTGTGCTATGGGATTATACTGAATGCCGTGATTTATTTTCTGAACCCTTCAGTCAGTATGTTTGCTGTAATTCTTAAAAACATCATCATCCAGAAATCACAAGAAGAATTACTTCATTAAGGGGTTCTGCTGAGATCAGGGATTATGGTAATAGAAGATCTGCAGTCTATTTTGATTTTGCCGTTACATCAGATAAATAACTGCTATTACAGCTTTGGTGGTTGTTTACTCAGCAAATGAACTTCATCCCAATTCACTTTATTGTACTTCATCATGTATTTGCTTAGTGTTGTTTACGGTGTGACTAAGCTGACCAAGGCTTTACCATGTTTGCATTGAGAATGCTGCGAAGAAAGCTAAACTGGTTGGTGTATGTCCCATGTATAGGGAATGTTCCACTGTGGCAAGCCACTAGCAACTTGATTCATACTTATACATAGGAAAAAAAGTGCTACTCAAAACTGATGACCTTGTAAAACCACTATTTTTAACCTACACCTTTTATTTTCTCAAAATAAACCTCATAATCACAGCTTCCATTTATTTTTTAGAACTTTTTGTCATTGCCAGATGAGTTAGTGTATTCTTATGATTGAGCATGCTCCCATGTCCAGGATGACTAATAGAACTCTGCACCTCTCTGTGCCATTACATTTCTGTCCTGTCTAACCACAAGTCTTGATCATACAAGCCTTCTGGTAAGTTCTATGCTGCAAGTGATGCAGGGCTTAGTTCGTCAGTCTCTGCTCTTTTGCAAGTTCATATCTACATGCGGTGACTTTTCTAGCTTGCTATGATTTGGGTGAAGAGTCAGTCTGTACCAGTCAGGAAGGGAGGTTTGCACACTTAAATCCAGTTACAGCAATAAGCAGCACCAAATTTCCCTCCAGTCATCTGGAAAAGCAGCTGCCTCCCTCCCACTAAGCCATTGTTGTCTGCAATGACCATGCATTCCAGAATAAATGCTTAGAGATGACAATTTCAAGGCTCAACAGGATTTTATACTGGTGTTAATATAGCTGGTTGTTGGGTTAATTAGGGCCATAGGTGTCTCTGTAAGGCTGGAGAATGTTTGTCAGATAACGTAGTTTGAGTCTGTGTCTGTGCTCATTTGAGTTTTCACTCATTGAATTCTCATTCTGCTGCAATGATAAACACAGAGGAAATTGGGGCTGATTAGGGAACATGACCTGCAAGAGAAAACAAATAAAATAGAGCAATGACTGCAAAACATCAGAGCATTTTTATATGGAACCTTTTGAATGAATTTGGTAGCTGCTTGGAGAGCTGAGCCAATGTTGGAACCAGAGGACAGGGGCATGTACGCATCCAAGATTAATCATGAATCAAAACACGTGAAGAATAAAAAATGGACGGGGATGTATATACTGTGGAGCTGCACTCTTACGGGCCTCGTCAGTCTGGGCAACCTAGTGAGCTGAATGCTATCGCATTGCTGCCTCTGTGGCTCCTGCTGACCTCGTTTTCACAAGAACCATGTTTTTAAAATTATGCTTCTCTATGCTTTATTGTTATTCATGTTTGAATCTGGTATTATTTATTTGGGAAAAAAAATGCACTTGTCTGTGTTGTATTTAACATGTTTATTTATTTAATTATTTTAAAGGATGGCTGCTGTAGGAGTGCACGGCAGGCAAATCTGTCTTATTTTTAAAATAGAACATGTACGTTAAAGTCACTGTTCGTTCACATTATTGACTCAATGTGTTTGGTATGCAAACTCAGATGGGAGAAACTGTATTTTATCTAAACAGTTTTCCCTCTGTCTCATGGCACCATTTGGAGTTGTGACACATTAACATAACCCTGAAAAGGGTGCTATGAGGAACAAGTGTGTTTGTATTCATAGAACAAGTTATTCACTGGGCTTCTTACTTATGGACTAAATGGAACAGCTCAATTGGTTATGGTACGAATATTCGCTGACGAAAGTGTCCCAGCAACATTATTGTACTGATAAATGAAACCAGAGCAGACTCTAGGAAACATGTGAATAATTTTGTCATTTTAGGATTGATAGTAATTAAGGTTTTCTGATTTTCCTTCTATTATGTCCGTTCTTTTTCATGTTTCTGATGTTTTTAGAATTTTAATGACCATGTTTCTAACTGCATTGGCTAAGTTATAGAGTAAGTTTGATACATCTTTGTGAAGTTTCTATACTGCATATATATGACAGATATGAAAGAACTTTAATTTTGTAGAGGGTGAAATAAACAGCACAAGTACATAGAGATTTTTTTTGTTGAACCTCTTTGTTTAACTTAAGAAATGTGCTAATGAATTGCTCAACAAATGAAATGCATACACCACTACCTGAGACTCACAGAACAGGTTTGCTGACTTGAATCTGTTGCTGCTGTTAACATGTTTTTAGTTTGCCTTGTGTACAGAGCAATCCCACAGCAAATTTGGCCTGTAAGTTATTTGTCCATGTTAATGATAATGAGCATATGTGTATAACTACATATTATGTGACTGTGGCTGTTTCTGGAAGAAGATAATTTTCTTCGGTGCTAAACCCACAAGAAAAATGTGTGTATGGCTTTCGGCAGCAAAAGACGCTTAGTGCTATATTTCACTTTCTTTGCTCTTTTCAGTAATGTATGATATTATACTTCAAAAATAATCCTGTATATTTTACATTATAGTTCATAGATCACTCTTGAATTGTTACCCAAACATTCCCTAATAAGGATACAAAATTCTTGGATTAACATCTGTCCAATAATGTTTTGGGCTTGTATCAGCAATACAAAACAGTTACAGCAGAAATTAAATTTCAGATATCATTCCCAGTAGGAAAACGTGACCTCTGGTACATGCATGTAAGACCTTCTGCTAACACAATCCATGTACTGAGCTTGATGTGCTCAATATTATGACTCTGTTTCTTTAAGAAATCCCTATTTTTCTGCTAATGTGCACTGTTTTCTGTAGCCCAAATAATGGACAAAGATAGTGGGACATTTGCAAGCAGGCGCCCTGTACATAGCTTCTCCTATGCACTTGGGAGATGTTTCTGATGCTGGAGCCAGGATACAGCTGAGTTTCAGACATCATGATGTCTGGCAGGTATAAACCTTAGCTTCACAAGACAGACATGACTTAAGGATGCTCAAGTAACAGGGATTCTAAAAAATTCTGGGAAACACAGGAAAAAAGGAAACACAGAACAAATCCAAGTAACCTTTGAGAAGCTACTATAAAATGTAAATCCATTTCTTTATTTTCTTATTCTACATCAGTAAATTTGTATTTTGGAGATGAAAGGTGAATATAAATGTACTGAATTTTCCAAAATGCCTCAATGTCTGTCTGTGCATGCTTTGAAGCCAGCACACAAATTAGTAGCTATGGCAATTTCTATTACAAACTATACAGATTCTATGTCATAATAACATTCCCTTTGGTGCAGTACCCAGTCTGTGCCAGTGGCCAACAGTAGGTGCTGGAGAGGAGAATAAAAATATTAAGCAGATGGTGATATTCCCCAGAATAATCTGATGTCCAGATGTCTATGACTTCTTCACTTGCGGCAGTTTCATAGTCCCTGACTTATGGGTAAGAATCAGAGACCGAGGCAGCACAGGAAACCTCATGGTTGGTGTCTGCTGCAGGCTGCCTGATCAAGGGGAGCTTAGTGACAAAATCTTCTCACTCCAGCTACGGGAGGCATTGCGCTCGCAGGCTCTTGTCCTGCTGGGGGATTTCAACCACCCTGACATCTGCTGGAAAAGTAGCACAGTGAGCTGTAGGCAATCCAGGAGACTCCTAGAGTGCATGGAGGATGACTTCTTAAGTCAACTTCTTAATATACAGCCTTATGAGAATGAATGTGATACTGGACCTGTTGGTCACCAACACAAGTGAACTAACTGGTGACATCAAGAGTAGAGGCAGCCTGGGCTGCAGTGATGATGCACTGGTGGAGTTCGCAGTCCTGAGGGATATGGGGCAGGCAAAGAGTAAAATCAGGACCCTGAATTTTAGGAAAGCAAACGTCTAGCTCTTCAGGGAGGTAGGAACCCCTGGGAAACTGCCTTTAGGGACAAGGGAGCAGAACAGAGCTGGCAGATCTTTAAGGACACTTTCAACAGAGCACAGGAGCTCTTGATACCCAGGTGTAAGAAATCGGGAAAGGAAGGCAAGAGACCAGCATGGATGAGTCAAGACCTGCTGGTCAAACTACAGGGCAAGAAGGAAATGCACAGGCAGTGGAAGCAGGGACAGGTATCCTCGGATGAGTACAGGGATGCTGTGTAGCAGTGACGTCAGGAAGGCCAAGGCACAGCTGGAGCTGAACTTGGCAAGGGATATAAAGAATAATAAGGGCTTCTACAGGTATGTCAGCGAGAAAAGCGTACCCCACCCTGAAGACCATGACTGTCAAACGGGTAACAATGGAGGAGGAGAAGGCTGAGGTACACAACAACTTCTTTGCCTCAGTCTTCACTAGCAGCCTCTTTTCCCACACCTCGTGAGTGGATGGACTGCAAGACAAGGACTGTAGGAGCAAAGTGCCTCCGACTGTAAGAGAAGATCAGGTTTGAGACCATCCATTCTAACCAGTCATGGTAATCAGGTGAAGTCCCTGAAGACTGGAAAAAGGGAAACTGCACCCATTCTAAAAAAGGGTAGCAAGGAGGACCCTGGGAACTACTGACCTGTCAGCCTCACCTCTGTGCCTGGGAAGATTAAGGAACAGATCCTCCTAGAAGCTGTGCTAAGGCATATGAAGGACAGGGAGGTGATTTGAGACATCCAGCATGGCTTCACCACAGGCAAGTCCTGCCTGACCGAACTAGTGGCCATTTATGGTGGAGTAAGCACATCAGTGGGCAAGGGATGGTGACTCCACCACTCCCCTGGGCAGCCTTTTCCAATGCCTGGCCACTCTTCCACCAAAGAAGTCTTTCCTAATATCCAGTCTAAACCTCCCCCAGCACAACTTAAGGCCATTTCCTCTCATCCTATTTTGCTAGTTACTCGGGAGAAGAGACCAACACCCACCTCACTGCAACCTCCTTTCAGGTAGTTGTAGAGAGCGATAAGGTCTCCCCTCAGCCTCCTCTTCTCCAGACTAAAAAACCTCAGTTGCCTCAGCTGCTCCTCTTAAGACTTGTTCTCCAGATCCCTCACCAGCTTTGTTGCCCTTCTCTGGACATGTTCCTTCAACGTCCTTCTTGTAATGAGGTGCCTCTTCATCAATGACATAAACGGTAGGATTGAGCGCATCTTCAGCAAGTTTGCAGATGACACCAAGCTGAGTGGTGCAGTTCACATGCCTGAGGGAGGGGATAACATCCAGAGGGACCTGGAAAAGCTCGAGGAATGGGCCAATGAGAACATCATGAGGTTCAACAAGGCCAAGTGCAGGGTCCTGCACCTGGATTGGGGCAACCCCTGGTATCAATCCAGGCTGGAGGATGAAGCGTTGGAGAGCAGCCCTGCCAAGAAGGACTTGGGGGTACTGGTGGATGAAAAGCTGGACATGAGCAGGCAATGTGTGCTCGCAGCCCAGAAGGCCAACCACATCCTGGGCTGCATCAAAAGATGGTCGAGGGAGGTGATTCTGCCCCTCTACTCCACTCTGATGAGACCGCACCTGGAGTCCTTCATCCCGCTCTGGAGCCCTCAGCATAGGAAAGACATGGACCTGCTGGAGCAGGTCCAGAGGAGGCCCACAGACATGATCCGAGGGATGGAGCACCTCTTCTATGAGGACAAGTTGTGACAGTTGGGGTTGTTCAGCTTGGAGAAGAGAAGGCTCCAGGGAGACCTTACTGCAGCCTTCCAGTACTTCAAGGGGGCTTATAAGAAAGATGGGGACAGACATTTTAGCAGGGCCTGTTGTGGTAGGACAAAGGACAATGGTTTTAAAATAAAAGAGGATAGATTTAGACTAGACGTAAGGAAGAAATTTTTCACAGTGAGGGTGGTGAAACCCTGGCACAGATTGCCCAGAGAGGTGGTAGATGCCCCATCCCTGGAAACATTCCAAGGTCAGGTTGGATGAGGCTCTGAGCAACCTGGTCTAGTTGAAGATGTCCCTGCACATTGCTCAGACAATCTTTTGTCCAGAAAAATCTTTTGTCCATCTAGTCCATCTTTTGGACTAGATGACCTTTAAAAGTCCCTTCCAGCCCAAACTATTCCATGATTCTGTGATGACTAATAGTTCTTACATGAATGTGTATAATTACATTTAGTGTTTTGACACCATGTCGAAATGAATTCAAGAGGTTAAGTGGATGCTTTGTGAAGAATACCTGCTCCTGTTCACTCAGAACTTATGATGTGCTGACTTCCTCTGAGGGTGTTTCATCCCCATATTGTGGGAGAGTTCAGAGAGGCTGAGTTCTGGAAGAGAAAAAAAAAACAACAAAAAATTTTAGACTGATATTTCTCAAGAGGCCTTATGGAGTCTAAGTAAAAGCCTAGTTATCTCCTTTGGCCAAATGTGAGAACAATCAAACTGGAAGGTGTTTGAATCCAGGGTCTATCTTTTGCATTTTGTACCCATTTCTAAGGAAAATATAGTCTCTAAGGCACATTTGTGACACAGAGGCTGAAGACACTCTCTGGGTGGTTCCTGTGAACTGCTCTGAGGAGCTGTGTTGCATGGTCATCCTCATTTTGGAGGGCAAGAAGGCATGTAAAACAGCCAGTGCAAACCTGTGCTGTGGGTCAGTGATAGTTTCCCTCAAAGCATTTGAAATAGCAGACACAGCTGGGGATCATTTCCTTTTCCAAACAAACATCACAACCTGATCTGGCTCTTCAGACTCTTTGAAATTCCATTTTCTTCAAAAATTCATCCAAAGTAATATATTAGAGAAAAGATCTTAAAAGCACTATGACTAAAAGGGCTCTAGGGAAACAAGATGAACTGATTAGACATTTTTGTGCAGTTTGATAATTCAGCAACTCTTATTCTCATGTTTTTGGTACATCTAAAAGTAAAGTACTCATTACTCTATAAATATCTTGTCGGCTAGAGAAGCAAAGTGACAGATCATATATTATTTAGTTGCTTTTATTTAAAAGATGTGCTCTATTCCAACTCCTACAGGGTATCTATATGTATGTGCAGCTTTTAAGGGATGGTCTAGTGGCTGCCTCTGTCTATTTATTCATCTCAGGATCCCTCAAACAACAATTTTTATCCACATGAAGGAACAGCTTACAGAAGGATGCGATGGGGACTGGCAGGCCATACCTAAATCAATATTCCTTGTTTTATACTAAGCTTGGAATGAATCTATGGAGAGACAGCAGGGGTGATCTATGAAGAATGATAGCTGTAAAGTCAAGAAGCCTTTGAAAGACAACTGTTGCTATAAAAAATTACTAAAAGCTATTTGCATCCTTAATACTCCACTGTCTTTGAGAAAACTGTGAAACTAAGTCCTGCTGTAGTACCTCTGAACTTGAGGCTTTCATAGCTGAGCTCTCAAAGCTGTAAGTAGAGATGGTATGTAGTCCACACAGATCAGAGATTTTCCATCTTTCTTCAGTCTAAGACCATATAGATGGATATATTTACTTATAGAAGTGTGCTGCTCTCAAGATCTACTAGACAAACACTGTGAGAACACGTTGATTTTCAGTGGATTTGAATTCCAGTTCAAACATTTCTGAGAATGTTTCCCCTAATTTTGTTGTCCTCTCTAAGACTGTTCAACAGCTGGGAATATCTCTGAGCCATCATCTTGTAATCAGTTACTGTGATTTTTGGAGTTCACCACTAAATGATATTATGCTACTCAACTTGAGTAAGCCCATGGCATCCTTTTCTCCCAGCCTGTCTGTCTCCAGCCTGTCTGTCTGATTTACTGCCCCTCAAGAACAAACAGGTTCAGCCTTTGGTCTCTTCCAGATGCTTGCTGCCTTCTTTTCTCACTTCCCCCTTTAAATTTACTACATGAATTCACATTTTGTACAGATTTATTATTTCCTAGCAGTAATGAGACTTCTATAACTTGAAAAAAGGAAATATTCTGCCATGGTATGCTCCCCATGAAGAAAAGCTCTTCTAGTAAGTGGTATATTCTGCTTCTGTTACCAAGTTTAGCAATGCGAAATAAAACAATGAACTGCTTTTTAAAGCAATAGCCTTGTTTAAGTATTGTCTCACAAGCATTGCTTTGGGTTCCAGTAACATAACTGTATGACATCTACTGTGTAAACCAACCTCTACGTATTATACGTACAATCTAAACCCAAGAGCTTTGTATGAACGTAAGGCCTGTGACAGTGCATGTGGTTTGTATTTGGGTACTTCAGCACCTTCTGTAGAAATTTTGTGTAGAATTGTATGTGTGGCAGCCAAAGTGGGACACTGGATTCTGTGAAGCCTCTGAAAGTGGACTATTAAACGGGGGTGAACCTAATTGTTTTTTGCTGGGAAGACATAGGTGCTTACCCAGCACATAAGGGAGACGCTGAATCTGGTAGCCTGACAGCGGTGAGGCCGCACAGCTCCATGCCCTTGGTCCAACCAGTGGTGAGGCTGAAGGTGTGTTATTCCCGGTGGGCACACAGGCTCACGCGTACACATTTGCAGTACACGTATCCACACGTCTGGCCACGCAGATTGACACAGACACACTTGGCACTCGCTCAAACACAAAAACATTAATGTCATCATCATGTTCCCTTCTCTGGCTGATCGGAAAGAAGGTTTGCTGGTGAGGAATTTGTATATACATACGTACAGTGTAGGTACCCCCAGCAGCTGGGCTGCCCGCTCTCCTGTGACGGGCCTGTGAGGAGCTGGGCGTCATTTGAATTCCCTCATCTGCTGTTGCCCCTCTACGCTCCTCTCCATGTCTGTGGAGATGAGCTTTTCATCGCATAAGCTGACATGTGTAGTGTAGAATTAAAAAATATCTGCTTTGAAATACTGGATAGAAATGGAGTGAACAGACGTCTAAAGAAGTCAATAGAAATCCAGGGAAAACAGCCGCTGTAGTATACGTACAGGTGATCCGCAGCAAATGTTAAATGCTAACAGCTAGCGTGCAGGCTACATCGTCTTCCCCCCACGATGAAATAAAAGTGCCCAACAAGCTGTACTTGTTTTTGCTTTTGTAAGCCTTTTGTTTCCTTTAGTTTCAGCAGAGAAATGATGTGAGTTCTGAATGTCCATTTGTCATCTTGCATCATAACGCTTCTGTTTAAAAGGAGCTTCAGGATTCAAAATACTACGCAGAAATTTCTCATAAAATGGAATTGCAAGATTTTACACATATATTCTAGAAAAAAAAAAGGTTGACAAAATTACATTTGCAGATTTGACCTTTATGTCTCCCTGTTTCCTATTCTGAATGCTGAAGATAGGTTATTAATGTTAATGTTAATGTTAATGTTAATGTTAATGTTAACGTTAACGTTAACGTTAATGTTAATGTTAGTGTTAACGTTAACGTTAATGTTAATGTTAATGTTAACGTTAATGTTAATGTTATTGTTATTATCATCATCAACAACAACAGTAGTAATAAAATAGGTTGTGATGTCTGATGAAATAGCCATGCTCATGCAGAATGGTGGCTGCCCAAATGCTTTTCCAGGAGAGTGAGTCCTTGGATAATGCTTGGCAGTGCTTTTCCACTGGGTGCCCATATAAGGCTTTGTGTTTCTTATGGAAGTGAGGGACTTGGAGTTGTTTGGAGACACGAAAATAAAAGGAATTCCATTAGATTTCACAGAAGTTTTCACTTGCCTCCAAGAGATCAATGAGATGTGAAAGTTTAATGCATGCAGCTGATGTTTGCTAAGCCTGAAAAAGACGACTTTCCAGGACCTCTGCGCTTTTACCCTCAGGAACACATTCATGAGCGGTGGAAGGTCACAACTGATGCTCAGCAGCTGGGGCTGTTTTGAAATTTCGTGTTCTGGGAGCAGTAAGATAAACAGCAGCTCAAGAGAGTCCTACTAAAAAATAAATAGAGCACGTTATCCCCAACTTTTCAACAATCAGGAAAAAGTACCATCATGTTGAGCATGGACTTTATTAGTTATAGTTTTAAAAAAATGTCCACCATGCCCTAATTTGTGGGAACTTGGTTTTGATCTGGAGGAGGAGAATAATACTGTTCATAGCAGTTAGGTTACATACGCCACAATCTTCATGAAAATAATAGATTGGTTTTCAACAATCATCATCAGCTTCCTTTATGTAAAGCCGATACCCAAATTTCAGTTCATGGAACTGACTGTGTATTCCAGCTAACTGTGCCTAAGAAATCAGTATGACTAAGTTTAAAGATTTATTCTGCATTTTTTCCCCCTTCTGTTTATAGCTTCATACAAAAACAGCATCCACAGAGTGCTGGTCTCAAAGCTGAATGTGTAACCGGTGGTCTTGAACTAGACTCCTGTAATTTACCATGTACTTGGCCCCTCTTCTCTTTTTTAAAAACAAATGATGATAACATCTATTGGTTTTCATTTTAATGTGCAAGAATTAGCTATAATACAAGTTTTCCAAAGCACTGAAAGCAGAAGTATATAAAGTTGTGCCAAAAACACTATGAATAATAGATCTGAAGAAAATCCTGGAGGTGCATGGGTTCCACTATCAGACTGCATTAAGCATAAGTCATTTGGCAAGTTTACTAAGTTTTAAGAAGTATTTATTTTTATTTTTCTCTGTTCTATTTTTGCTCTGTGGAACCAAAAATCCATCATATTATATATCAGCCATTGGATGGGATATGTGTAATATTTTACAGAAGAAAATAGATTAAAAATACCTTTTTTTTTTTTTTTTTAAGAAGAACTTGTTGGTTGCTTTGTTGAATATGAAAGAAATACCTGGAGGAAAGTAAAGAGCCTTGTTGGTTTCTTCTACACACCCCCATAAATGTGTGTACCTTCAGAGTTTCTCCACAAATAGCTCCAAAATCTTAAGGGACTTCAGAACTGCCTTATTGCCTTCAGAGGAGCTATTAAAACTTAACTTTTTCTATATTTCATAACTTGAGTGGTTTGGAAAAATGAGGACTGGAGAGATGAAAATAATAAAAAAATGAAGTGAGTTCACTGCCCCTTCCCAAGCCAGGTGCCCTTTCGTTTTTCAAATTTAAGGTTTGGCTTGACAATGAGGAGTCACTAAAGTTTCTCTAAGAGGATAAAATAAAATGTATTTGCTAGAGTGGGCTTAAATGAAGTACGTCTTAAAAAAAATTCTGGAAAGGGTAAGTGCAGACATTTTTTCTCTTTTTTCTGATAAGCCAACATGTACACTTTTAATGTTGTTGAGTGGTCCCATGTGTTTCAGTTCTTAGGTGCAGCTCTAGCCTAGAATTATAAAAGTTCTTAAGGGGTAGTGTTTTAAATATTAAAGATTTAAATATTGATATTATGACCTAGATCAAGCAACAATTTACAAGCTGAAACAGTCTTATCTTATAAGAAGCTCCAGGGTAGAGTTTTTCAATCAGTCAACTTTTATCACAGGTTGCTTGAGATATTTAAATGTTTTGTTTCCCCTCTTAAACTGCTGTAACTTAGGCTTAGGCAAGTACAAGGAATATTAATCATATTAAGATTAATATGAGATATAAGAATACAAGATTAAGATTAATAAATCATATTAAGAAAGGAGGTAAATTTTTTCTGAAGCAGGAGAGGTAAAAAGGTCTAATACAGATGCACCAGGAACATACAAATGGACAGAGTTCTCTGACTCATGGTGGGCTGAAAGAAACGTGTTTGCAGGCAGGAAGTTAAATAAAAAATGCTCCAAGGTTTGACATAGTTTTGGTTCCATTACTGGTTCATCGATGTGAGCAGATCTGTGGTTTAGGAAGAGATAACATGCTTTTTACTGTTAATTTGTTACTTTTTAATAGCTGAAGCAGATAGGTAGCTTTAGAGTTTGTCAACATCAGAAGTTAAAATATCACAGAATCCACCACTGACAAGGTGGAAAACCACCACAGATAGCTGTTTCTGCCAAGCTGCTTTCCACTGGTTGGCCCCCAGCAGGTACTGGTGCATGGAGTTGTTCCTCTCCAGGGGCAGGACTTTCCATTTCCCTTTGTTGAAGGTCATGAGCTCCCTGTCCACACATTTCTCCAGCCTATTCAGGTCTCTCTAAATGGCAACACACCCATCTGGTCTATCAACCACTCCTCCCAGTTTTGTATAGTTTGCACCCTTGCTGAGGGTACACTCTGTCCCATTGCCTAAATAATTAATGAGGATGTTAAACAGTATTGGCCCTAGTATTGGCCCCTAGGATACATCACTTGTGACTGGCCTCCAACTGGAATTTTTACTGCTGATCACAGCCCTTTGAACTGAGCAGTTTAGTCAGTTTTCAGTCCACCTCATAGTCCACTTATCTGGTCTGTATTCCCTCATCTTGCCTTTGAGGATTTTATGATTGACAGTGTTGAAAGCCTCACTAAAGTCAGGGTAAATGATGTTCACTCCTCTCGACTTATCCACTGAACTAGTCATCTCATCATAGAAGACTATCAAGCTAGTCAAACATTATGTCCTTTCATAAATCCATGCTCACTACTCCCAATCAATCACCTTCTTGTCCATCATGTGTTTGGAAATGGCTTTCCAGAATTAGTCATTCCATCAGCTTCTCAGACATTAAGGTGAGACTGACTGGTCTGTAGTTCCCTGGCTCCTCCTTCTTGACCTTCTTGAAGACCAGAGTGACATTTGTTTTCTTCCTATCCTCAGGAACCTCTCTCAGTCACCATGATCTTTCAAATATGATACAGAGTGGCCTTGTGATGACACTGGCCAGCTCCCTCAGCTGTGCTTGTGGTTGCATCCCATCAGGCCCCATGGACTTATGTAAACCCAGTTTGTTTAAATGTTCCCTAACCTGATCCTCCTCGACTGACGATGTTTCCATTTCTCCACACTTTCCTACTGGCCTCAGGGATCTGGGATTCCTGAAGTCCAATCTTACCAGTAAGGACTGAGGCCAAGATAGCATTGAGTACCCTGGCCAGTTTTCCTTAGTCTTCCTTTTGGAGCTGATACACTTGTAGAACCCCTTCTCAGAGCCTTTCATGACCATCTTCACTCATCAGCTCCTCAGTCACCTGTGATAGCTGCTGTCAATGCACTCCAGAAAAACCTTTGATTGGTTGTGCTCTGCTGTGTTGCCTGTGCATGTTGATTGTTGACCCTAGAGTCATGCAGTCAAGCTTCATGTGCTCCAGGTTGCCTTGGTAACATTGTTGGTGCCTCTGTTAGAAGAGCAGGAGGGGATAGCTGTCCTAAGGTGAGTCAATCCTTAGCAGCCCCTCCACAGTATCCCTGATACAAGCCCTTGGCAAGCAGCAAAACCCCCTCCCAAAAAAGCTCAGAGCTCTCTTTGGTCTGGAGTTGGTGATGGAGCTGGTGAGAGGCTGCTAGAGCTTGCCAGCAGTCAGTGCCTGCTGCAGAAACCCTCACCCAGCAGCAGCAGCAGCAACGGTAGTGGTGGCTGCAATGAGGTTCCCAAAGAGCTCCCAGGAGTCTTCCAACAATCCCAGGAGAAGTTCCAGAAGATCTTGAAGCAAAGCCCAGGAACTGCTGTGCAAACTGCTGTGTGTTGCTGCCTCTGCTAGCTATGTTTTCCTGTGGGCCTTTGCAGTGCTGATGGTTTTAGACTGTGCTTTAATGAGAACGAAATGGTCCAGGGATTTCTTGCAGGTGCAGGTCCAGTATGGAAGATGAAACTGGATGCAAGTTAGTAAAAAGTGAAAGGGAGCTGCACTGTTTGGAGGGTATTTAGTAGAATCGTTTATGATCACAGCAACTTTACAGAAGGAACTTTAATTGCCAATATGAAACTGGTGAAAGCAAAACACAAAATGTGCAAAGATTCCTTATATTTGGGCAACCCTGATAGTTTAGATACATGGGCTAGAGTTTTAGCTTTCTCTGGGAATAGGATGAGGCTGCTGATGGCAAAAGAGTTTTAGAATATTTATATTTTGGGTTGTTAAGATGATAATAAATTCCTTATTAAACAGTGAAGTTCTTGGATTTTGCTCAATGTTCGTAAGCCTTGTTCAATTAAGGTATCAATGAAGCTTACAAAAATACTTCTGTTGAAGTCAACGCACTTTAGACCAAGCCCTGTGCATTCAAATCATTAATATAAAATACATTTCTGTTCACAGTGCCTTCTGGCATCCTTGCAAATGTTATGTGAAAAGATTTATATAAGCACAAGAAGAATCCGTTACACAAGAAGGATCTGTTGGACTTCAAAATTTCTAGAAATTCTAAAAACTAGGGAATAAATGATACTTGCCCACACAGATGGAATTTGTAACAATGTGAAGTGATTCTGTTGCTGCTTTTTATGTATGACACAAAGTTTTTTAAACTAAAATGTATATATTCTATATCTCAACATAGAAAACAGTTCCCATCTTGTCTGCTACAATGGAGATGGCTCTCCATTACAAAAGCATTTATTTTCAGACAGGAAAGGATCATAACCAAACCATGGCCAGTCTTGCTTTTTGTCTTACTGGGAAATACACTTTGTGGAGCTTGAATCATGTTTGTAGTTCTTTCCTGAACCCTTTCCAGTTAGCCAGCATCCTTTGCAATGTGCTGGCAAAGAGTTCATTGTGATGCTCAAGTAACGGCCTGCTTATAATTTCCCTGCTGCCTCTAAATATCACTTTAGTTTCCTTCACTTTGCCTTTTTTTCAGTTTGAGATATTTTTAAAATCAGCTTAATGCCCTAGACCATGTACAGGCTTTGTCCTTTAGCTGCACTGACTTTTTGGAATAGGCTACCTGACTTTAAAATAGGGCTATATTTTGCTAGTTACAATAGGTTTGCACATAATTTGAAACTTAGAATTCTGTCTAATTTTGTGCATTCTTCACTAAGACCCAGCTTATATTAATTAATCTAAACTGGGCAAAACCACATCAAAGAAGGCATTATTTTCTACCAGTGCATGCAACTATTATACTGGTAAGCTGGTTCTTTTTTAAGGTTCTTGAGATATGTACCTTCATATACTGAAACTGACTGCATCACAGACAAGAATAAACAGGCACATTTGAGAAAATTGTACAACCTGCAGGACAAATCACCAACATAACATTACCTGAAAGCATTTTCTTGACTCAGCTATGTTTTATCACAAAAGACTTCCAAAAGATGTCTATAAACACTAAGACACTTTGCATTGTCTGAACTTTAATGACAGAGTTGATGCTTCTCCAGAATTCATCTTTGCCAGCTGCTTCAAGCAGAAGATTCAGATATAAAAGAAATTCATATTCGGAGTTGTTCAAGTTGCCTCTGCATGGTTATGTTAAATTTCAGGTTGGGCAACAGTAAGTGCATGGGGAACCGAGACAAATAGCAGGGATCTCCCATACTCTTTGCAGTTTCTCTGTAAACTTTGAGGCTGTGGTATAGTGATCAGCTTAAACCAGCCGAAGCTGGCATGGCTGCCAAAAGGTGACATTCAGGAATGCGATTCTGGGGTGGGTGAAGGAGGAGGGTGCACCACCCCTTCCAGTGGCAGCATGATTGTAGATGTTCCTAAACCAACTGTGAAACCATCCCCTGGGGGAGTTACAGTGCATAGGAGAGGGTGTGTGTGGGACTCTAAAATGAATAAGGAGTCCAGCCTTTAAAATCCCATCACAGAATTGGTTGTTGGTAATGCAGACACAACGTCATATTCAGACCGGGAACGTTTTGTGTAAGTTTTGTAATTTCCATGTCCCCTCTTGCATTTCAAAACTACTAGAAATTGTTGGATTGATTCCAGATGATCAGGAGATAGAACTGATTTACAGCTCTGTTCCACAATATACTGAGTGGAAAAGAGTTACGTCAGGTTCAATCAAAGTTGTAGTCATTTTTTTATTCACCCTTGTAAGTGTCCGCTTGTTTTACTTTCAATATGTTGAGCAATATATTTGCTCAATAAGTTACAAATATGATTGACTAGATATTTCTGATATGAAATAGCTCCTGGAAGAAGTACATTGGTTAGTTTCCACGATACATTTTGTATTGCTGTTCTCTTGAATTAGCTCTCAGAAGGGAAACCATCACTTAAGTCTTTTGTCCAATCTGGCTATAAATCCATGGAGACTACACTGCAGAAAATATTCCTTCATTGGCAGGTGCCTCAGTGGGATGATCTCATCATTTTTTCCATCTCCAGTATGGAGATGTCTAAGATTTATTGCAATCTTAATATAAATTCAAGACTATGGATATGTTTTTATGACTTATTGTCATGACAATGACAAAAAAAAGCCAACATAAGTGCGAGAGAGCTTTATAGTGTTGAGATATTAAAATATGTTAATCCAAGTTTATGGTGAAATTTAAGTAGGAAGCATCTGAAAATGGGATATTTTCTCATCTCCGTTCTTTTCTAATTTATTAAACTGATTAATTTTACTATAGACAAACAATGTTTTTCCTATCAATTCGATATATGACCTAAAAAGAAAATTACAGTTTCAGGATGATTTTAAAACAATATCATTGCTAATATTTTTGGATCAGATTCCAGATAACCATGGCCCATATTGTGACAAAGGATTAGAGTAGGAACCAGATCTAAAACCAGATCTGAATAAGAAGATATGAGTAGGCTTCTGTTGCCTTGTTCAAAGATGTAGTCGGACGGCTTTCCTAATAGTTCTCTCATCCTGAGGTTTTAAAATGTCAGTGTTCACGGTGAAAACTCCCAACATTTAACCTAATGGCTAGATGCCTACCCTCCATCTAACCTTCCCTGGAATCCAGAAACAAATCAGGGACAAATTTAATATTCTGAATGGCTTTTCTACTGCTGGGCAAAGTAAACCCAAAAAAGACTTTCAAAAATGCTGGTGCTAGGGTAACAGGAGATATTATGGAAAGGTTACTAAGTTACTTAGAGAAAAGCTCAGGAACAATAGAGGAACTAAGGGTGTGAGGGGAACCCCTCAGACAGGGCAAGGAGGTCAAAAGGACACTCCTTAGGAGTCAGAAGGAAGACTAGGCAGAACCATTGAGTAAAGGGTTATACCAGACAATGGAGCAAAAAAAAAGAGTCTGGAAGCCACCTGCACAAAATGGGATTTGCTAATACCCTATATTCTATAGATCCTGCTAACGATGAGAAGGGGCAACTGCACTGGGGGAACACAGTTGCCATATAAAGCTCAGCTGTAGTTTTTCGGCACTAATCTGTACAAGAAGACACAAGCTGCGGGCACAAACAAATGTCTGCTGTGTCCTCAGCTCAACCTCACTCCTACTATACATACAAGCCATGCGCCGAGTGTGAGTCAGGACAGATGTGGCCTTCCTGGAATCCAGATCTTTTCAGTGGGTGATAGATCAGACCACTGAAACTATCCAGGCTACTGTCTACAGGATGTTGGACCAGTTCCTGAGGTCGTAACTTCTCTCCCTTCTGACTTAATCACATTTCCTATCGGTTCTGCCATGCAGCAGGGAAGTAAGTTTAACTGTTGTTTTGCTGTACCCTTTTTTAAGAGTGAGATCTTGGGCACATTCTCATTTGCATTCATCAGCAGATGCCACAGTTACACAGTGAATGCAATGGCCATGGTGCTTATTTGTGTTTATATTGTGCAGCTGCAGTCTCTAGGAAGAGTTTTCTCATGCCTGGCCTCTGGATGACAGTTTGGACAGTTTGGACTGAGCCTTCTTTAACCATGACCGTCAGATGGCCCCTCTGAGCATTCTTTAATGATACCCACTAGATGATCAAAATACAAATACTCATCTAAGTCACAGAAGCCACCCGATTCTACTGACATCTCTTCAGACTCATTGGACTTCTATGTGACTGTCTTTCTTTTTTCCATGTAAATTTGATAATTCATCTTTGTCTCATTTGATTTGTCACCTGCAATAGTCCAGCTATTCGTTGCAATCAAGTGACATTGCAAGCATGCCCACAGTCAGGGCCAATGCCAAGAGCAGCCTGAAGAAGAAGAGTTCAAGCATGCCTTCTCCTAAAACACCCTCTGAAGGCAGAGTGTGTGTGGACAGAGACAGCAGGGAGACTCTGAAGTGTATGTGGTGTCATTTTTCACTTCGTCGGGATAAGGGAATGATACAGAAAGAGGAAACAAATACCCAAGTCAACACTGGACTTCCAAAAGAGTGACAAATTGCATCAAGCATCCCACACACCAAAAATTTTGTAGAATATGTGTTTCTTCACCTGTGGTAGCTCTGTGAGGGTGTTGCACATATAAAATATATGTAGTACATACAGGCAGGAAAGCTCAAGGTGAGTATGTGATGTGCAACGTGGCTCACGGTCATGGTGTCTAGGGATACTCACCAGTGCCTAATGCTTCTGCCTTTATTTCCTGGGAGAGAACGGCTGATTGCATCAAGCTGGGTGGTGATTCCCCAAACGCTCCCCAGGGGAGGACAGTGGGAAAGCTGTGCGTTGACTAGACGCCCTTGCCTCTTCTGAGACTCTGAGGTTTTTTCTGGTAATATCCAGGGAATATCACATCCTTTAGATGAGCTGGCACAGTTGTAATGGGAACATGGTTGGCAAAAAGGAATTTGGGGCTGGGAGGAGACTATTTGTAGGAATGATCTGGGATGAAGGGTGGAATTGGACAGATGGAATCACCATCCCCAAGCAAAGGGGGAAAATGGTGCACTCAGGATGTCTGGTGATCCAGGCGGCTGGAGTGTGTCAGAGAGAAATTGGGACATGAAAGGCAAAAAAACTGACAGGGGCAACAATGTAGCTGAAGGAGCTGTGTATGAGCAGACATGGAAAGGAAAGGTGAAGGAAGGGGAAGGTAGAAAAACAACAGGTCATCCAGGACTTCTGTGGGGAAGAGGGTTATACAAGGGTGAGAGGAACGTACGGTGAAGTGTGATCCCTATAAAGGCAACGATGAACAAAAATGACCTCTCTCCCAAACGACTGTATTTTCAAGTTAAAATATGATTAATTATAATAAATATCACATATCACTAACTTCCAGATAAATATATTTAATTAAAGGCCAAATACATATGTCAGTGAAGTCAATGGCAAAACTGTAGGTCAAATCAGTCCAAAGATGCTACGAACACAGTATAAAACATTGCTAAAGGAAAAAAAGTCTCATTTTATCTTTATATAAATAGCCAAAAAGAAATAGATTAACTACAGGAAAAGTGTTTTTCTCACCTTCACTCTTGTACTTTCCACCATAATTCAAATGCCCACATCCCTTGAAGACTTTGGAATTGGCTGCCTATTCATGAATGTCTCATTAGCTATTTATCATAGTCATAAGTGTTGGCCAAATGTTTTTCTTGGACTACCAGCATGTAACAGTCTTTTTTATGCAGTTATTGCTTCCATTATGCTATTTCCTCACTGTTGGCTGCTGTTACATGATTGACTTTTTCCTGGTGATAATTTGTTTCAAGTCACAGTGTTCATTGCTTAGCTTCTCCAGAAGACCAGGTATTATGAAGGTAAATAGATATTATCACTGACATGGAAGATGGAGGAGACCCTTTTGTATTTTTTTTTCAGTTGCAGAGGAAGAAGTCCCATAGATTCATAGCATAGGAGCTTGGAAGAGACCAGTATGTCTAGTTTGTTTCACCTGACACAGCCTGTAGATTTTGGGAATGTCTTATAAAAAAGCATCAGAACTCAGTGTTATCCATGAAAATAAAGACAGTACTTGATTTTTCAAGCAAGTCTTGGTGTATCGGGTTTGCGTGGCCAGGTTTTGGTAGCGGGGGGCTGCAGGGGTGGCTTCTGTGAGCAGCTGCCAGAAGCTTCCTCTGTCCCCCACACAGCC
>NW_010558110.1:0-41377 GCF_000687285.1 Phaethon lepturus | reverse complement strand
GGGCCCCGTGGAGAGAGGAGCCCTGGCTGGAGCAGGTTTGCTGGCAGGACTTGTGACCCCAAGTCACCCGCACTTGTGACTTGTGGGGGACCCAGACTGGAGCAGTTTGTGAAGAACTGCAGCCTGTGGGAAGGACTCATTTTGGAGACACTTGTGGAGGATGGTCTCCTGTGGGAGTGACCCCACGCTGGAGCAGGGGCAGAGTGTGAGGAGTCCTCCCACTGTGAGGACCAAGGAGCAGCAGAGACGATGTGTGATGAACTGACCACAACCTCCATCCCCGTCCCCCTGTGCCGCCTGGGGGGGAGGAAGTAGAGAAAATTGTAAGTGAAGTTGAGTCTGGAAAGAAGGGAGGGTGCGGGGAAGGTGTTTTAATATTTGGGTTTAGTTCTCATTACCCTACTCTGTTTTGATTGGTAATAAATTAAATTAATTTTCCCCAAGTTGAGTCTGTTTTCCCTGTGATGGTAATTGCTGACTGATCTCTCCCTGTCCTTATATCAACCCATGAGCCTTACATTATACCTTCTCTCTCCTGTCCAGCCTAGAAGGGGAGTGACAGAGTGGCTTTGGTGGGCACCTGGTGTCCAGCCAGAGTCAACCCATCACGGTTGGAAACTTCTGTGTAAGGACACACCTATAATATAATGTTTGTGGTTCCTCAAGACTAACAAATTTAATTAGTGAACAAATGAAAGAGCGGTGGTTAGACATAAGATCACTCACTGCTTAGGTGAGTTTTGACAGGTTTTTGCCTTGTTTACAAGAGGAAAGGAATTGCTTGATTTGGTTATTTTCCAAAACCACCTTCTCAGTGTTTCATAGTGAAAGAAGAGGAGTTTCAGCTCAACAAACTAAAAGTTCAGTGGTGGTTCACAGCTGATTGGTCCAATGGAAGCAAAACTGGTTTTGTATGTGTGTATATGTGTTACAGTTGCAGTAGGATCTCCACTTTTAAGGTAATGGTTGAAACACAAGTCTGTGCTCATACACTGAAGATTGAGTCAGTCTTTTGATGCCTTGCTGCTGCTGACAGGTTTCTTTTTCTTGGGTATAATTTCCTGCTAAGACTGGGAGAAACTTGTGTCTCTGTGAAGCTACGGAGGAACCTGGGGAGTGTGGAAGGTGGTGGGCTGCATAGCTGGAGGCACTCATTGAGAGGGACCGGCTCCAGCTGCCCTCTCATACCCCTCCTCTTGTCCATGGGGCTGGGGGGAGACTAGTTTGCTCTGAGTGATGTATTTAGCATCTCTCTGTCTGCACTTGCGTAACAATAGTGATGGACAGTCTATGGAGTCTCTCTTGGATTTAAAGCTTCCACAACTACCCTTCCCACCCCAGGTCTCCAGGCTGAAAGTGACACAGGTTATTTCATCAGAGGAAAAGTCTGTGTTTCCGCTCTGTGCTGCACTTGGAATATAGCTGACAGCAGTGCCAGCTGCAACGCTGTAATTAAATTGCTAGTGTTTTCCACTGTACTTATTATGCCTTATGGGATAGGTGTGTTTTTTCACAACTTGTTCCCAAGTAAAGACTTTTTCAGTAATGATATTTCTTATGTAAGGGCTGGGCACTCTTTTTTGGGGGGTTTTGTTTGTTTGTTTGTTTTTGGTTTTGTTTTAATAATGAAAGGAATATACTTTCTTCCTTGCAAGAGTTTCTACTTCAGAACAAGATTTCCCTCTCTGCTCTGATAACACGGCTCTGAATTCCACCTTCATCATGCCCATTGGTAAGACAATCTTTTTGGAAGAGATTCTTTAGGGATGTTTTAGACTTTTGTCATAGGCTTTCATCCAGTCTATCTTCCTATGAGTGGGACCTTTCATGAGGTCTGTCAAGTATATTAAGAAGATGGTTTATGAAGTGATAACAGCAGTTTTCAACACTCCCAAATGACTAGTCACCCAAATGCATAGCCCTGTACTTTGTAAAAGCCTCTGTTTATAGTATTTCGAACACGGGTGCTAAGCTATGTCGTTGAAAGAGTATTCTTCTAGAGAACAACAGGAGGGAGAAAGTACTTTTCTGATCAGATAATTTTACTTGACTTCCTGAGGAAAAGAGACCTACATGAGATAAATGAAAGGTGATTTACCAATAACTGATGAGGTCTCGTGTTCTGATGTGTTTCATATTCCCCATGCACTCCAGCAATTTTTAACTGAGATTTGACGATATTTGTGAAACCAGGACATGGCATGGACTAACCTGAGGTGAACATGTTAAAAAAGAGGCCAAGTGCAGTACATGAATTAGATTTGTATCTGGTACCACACACTGGATAAATGACGGAAAGCCTTAAAGATCAGATTCATATATGAAAAGGTGAGAGGATGGAGGGAAGGCTATGCTGTTATCCAGAGAAGACAGGCAAGACTCCATGATGTGGAGAAGCAGGCAGGGTTTTTGTTTTGTTTTGTTTTTTTGGGGTTCTTTTTTTTGGGGGGGGGGGATTTGGATGGAAAATAAAACTGATTCTGAGCTGTTACACCTAAGTAGTTGTGGCAAACAGCCCATGTGTATATTTTAGTTAAATTTTCAATACAGCTGACTTTTCATTCAGAGGAAATTAAACTTTCAACTAAAACATTCATTCAGACCAGCAGATAAAGGTTATGCTGGAATTTTATAGTTTATGAGACAGGAAACCAGTAAGATGTATGTATGTACCCTGAGCTTTGGTTGGTTATTTTACAAATGCCACTGCTATTAAAAAAATGGACAAAATAATTTGGACAAAGTGTTTAAAACTTCTCCAGAGTCAGCTGAGGGCTAACCCACTAAAGTGGAGCTGCCTTAAGACAGGCAGAAGCAGGGGCCTTGACAAGGAATATATATGTGGTGGTTTCTGGTGAGGTTTTCTGGAGGAAGCTGATGAAATTCGTCTGAGCTCTTTAGAGGAGGGATCCCCACAAGGAGGACAACTCTGTCCTAGTACAGAGGTTACTTTCAGATATGCACCTTTGTGAGATCTCAGCTAGGATATGAATGCAGCTGGACTCACACATTGATTTTATGTATAAGGACTTTTAAATCTGCTTCCATTAGTAAGTGATGTGCATTTAACAAAATGCCAAAGCCAAGAGCTCATCCATTTCATTTTATGCCGTCCATCGTGCCTTAAAATGTCATAAATACATCCACTTGAAGTAAAGGAGTAATTACATCATTTAGAACTGAAGAAGAGAAGTGGATTAGATGAATCTTGGTCTGTGGGACCTGAAAGTATCCTTGTTTTTCTTAACGTAATTTATGCAAGTGAAAGTAGACTTCTTTTATTGCCAACAGAGACAGACAGCTTTTAAAGGGTGATTCATCCAATTCTAGCATCCTAAGATACCTGCTTCTTTGCAACAGTATTTTGCAGATTTTAAGATTGTTAGGAAGTTTTCGTTCAACTTTTTTTTTTTTTTTAAGCTAAATAACTCAATTTCTTTTAAACTTTCCTCATAACATCTATTTCCTTAAGTCTGTCCAATTGGTTTATGGTGAGAGAAATAAAACGAGCACAATAGTTCAGTTGAGGACTACACAAATTCTGAGTGGAACAGGAGGTTTACTTCACATGTGTAACCATTGACTCCTGCTCAAGTAACCCATCATACTGTTTGCCCTTTTGCAGCAGCGTGACAACATTAAGTTATGTTTAGATCATGCCTGTTTAGACTACTGTTAAGCTAGTTGTTCCCCACCCCGTTTCTCATTTCTACAGGAATGCTGAAACTTGCACTTGTTTTTATAAAATTGCATCTTACTTTTTTCAGACCACTTCACCAATGTGTCAAGAGAATTTTAAATTCTTAACTTGTCATTCAATGCTCTTTTAACTGTTGATGTACTTATTTACACTTTGTCCCATCATTAAGATGAAGATACCGACCAGGGCTGTAACTACAACATAATCTCACTGAATATAGGCTTCCATTTTGATACTGAATGTTTTTAATCTTCTGTCTGAATACTGTTTTCAAATAAGTTTTGCATTACCCTATAACGGCTTCATCTAGGCCACATTTCCCTACTTAATTTCCAAGACTATTCCCCTGTTTCACTTCCAAGACGATTCCCTTATTTCATTTCAGGAAGGTAATGCCAAAATTCTTACTAAACTGAGATATATGATATGTATGCATTCTCCTATACCCAGCATCACTTAGAGAAATGTTTTAGTTGTTCTGAAACACAATACCGCCATGTTATTCATGCAAGAAATATATGACGATAATGTGCTAAAATGACAGTGAATAATGCTACTTGAAGTGGTCTCTGCATGACCTTCTTTAAATCATGTTAACATAGTGGTCTTCATCAGATTATACTTAAATATTGCTGTGAATTTTGTCTCTGGAAAGCACTTTCCTGTGACTACTATTTTTGGCTATGCATTTTCATGAGGTCTTTTCACTAAAGAGAAGTGCTCTTCCTGTACAGAGGAGATGGTTACCTCACAACTCACTCCTCTATTTCCCTTTTTGTGACACTCCCAAATCCGTCTGACTTAGGGAGCTATTTAGAAAATTAATATCTCTCTCTCTTTTCTTCCTGTCAAAAGAACAACGAAACTTGCTCAAAATGAGACCACCAGGTTAGTCCCTGCAAGCCCTTATTTTAAAAGATTTGTTTTTAAGTCAGTGAAAGGCAAAGATGTATTGTACTTGGCATATGCAGAGGCAATGGAAAAACATTTCCTTAAGAGCAGGTTTCCCATACTTCAGTGCAATCTTCCTTTCCCTCATTTTGAAAGCTGATACAGTGACAATTTAGGAAAATAAAGGAATAGATGCTCCACAATAATGTTTGCCAAAATATACCTGTTAATAATCTAGAGCTCATGCAAATGAACATGAAGAGTTGAACATTGATGTTCACACTGTATTTGATATTCATGAGTAATACAGAATTTATTACAAAAGCTTGGTTGCCACACAATCTTATTTTTGTTTGCAAAGTGTTTTGAAATGCCTTATATGAACATTTCTGAAGAAAATTAAGCTGCCCCAAAGTGCAATGGAATTACATATTTATTTTGAGCTTTTGAAACAGATAACGATCAAATGAACCCTGGTAATAAAACAGACAGCACTCTGAAAACAATTCTTGTCACATCTTCAATATCTGATTAAATCATTGTGGACGTTTGTGGTACGTCTTCTAAAAGCAGCACAGAATATTCCTACATATATTAAAAATTCAATCTTGGCCAATGCCATGAGGCAAAATTTTCTTGTTTCTTTCTCAAGAATATTGTAGCAGTACGGCAAGTGATAACTGTGTTCAGGTCAGTAGAACAGCTAGTTTTCCCTTAGTCCTGGAGAAGTGAAGGCATGTCACCGCAGTAAGGGGAAAGGGTAGATATTTGCAAGTCTGCTGTGACGCATTAAACATGCTCTGATTTGTTATAACCGCATTAGAGTTTCTGAAATTCCATCTTTAGGAAAGAGTATCTTAAACTAAATCTCCCCAATATTAATTTTTCATAGATTACGTATGCACGTATTTATACACATGTAAGGATGAGAGAAATGTCTATGCAAAATAATAAGCCTGATGTGAGGCAAAGAAACACTTGCTTTGACCATGTCTTAAAGTAAGGTTGGTTGTCCTCTTTTTCAAACCAAAGTTCTTTCCTCTGTGATAATTTGTCTGTCTAAATTCCTTCTTCATCACATCATATATGGACATTTCTTTGTTAGGAAAGTCGCCTGCAAAGTCTGATGCAGACTACTTATAATTTCTGTGTTTCCTGACAAAAAGCCAGCAATTCTATTAAAGTGATCTTGCTGTATAGGTTAACTATTCATGTCATTCAAGAAATATTGGCTAGATTTATACTAGCAAGCTAGCACCAGCCAAGACAAGTCCTTCTCCACAAGGTTATTTGGCAGTCTGGTCATCTCCCTTCTCTTCAGCTGTCTTACCCTACAAAACAGGTGGTTGCACCCAGGTGTTTGCTGAGAATCAACCCTGGCCCAAGCCAGCTCCCCGGCCATGCCCAGTTCTCATCTGGGAGACCTGCCATCAGTCTGGCTGAAACTGTGCTGGGAACCTTGTAGAAGACAGAGTTCTTGTGTCTGGAAATGTTCCCTGGCATCGCTTGTTGTACTTGTATAAATGTAGCCATGAAGTCTAACTTGAGCACACTGGTAAATAGAGCCATTAGGGCAGCAAAGTTATGCTTCTGAAATGAGACTTTAAAAAAAAATTAATATTTAGATGATGGTGATTTGTAAGCATATAAAAATTCTGATATGAGTAGTTATTTATTTACAAAGGTAAAAGCTTGTCAAGGTTTAACCCCAGCCAGCAGCTAAGCCCCACACAGCCGCTCACTCACTCCCCCCTCAGTGGGGTGGGGGAGAGAAATGGAAGAGTAAGTATGACAAAACTCGTGGGTTGAGATAAAAACAGTTTAACAGGTAAAGCAAAGGCTGTACATGTAAGCAAAGCAAAACAAGGAATTCATTCACCACTCCCCATTGGCAGGCAGGTGTTCAGCCATTTCCAGGAAAACAGGGCTCCATCACGCGTAATGGTTACTTGGTAAGACAAACATCATCACTCTGAATGTGCCCCCCTTCCTTCTTCTTCCCCCAGCTTTATATGCTGAGCGTGACATCACATGGTATGGAATATCCCTTTGGTCAGCTGGGGTCAGCTGTCCTGGCTGTGTCCCGTCCCAGCCTCTTGTGAAAGCAGAAGGGGCCTTGACTCTGTGTAAGCACTGCTCAGCAGCAGCTAAAACATCCCTGTATTATCCACACTGTTTCCAGCACAAATCCAAACCATTGCCCCTTACTAGCTACTATGAAGAAAATTAACTCTATCCCAGCCAAAACCAGCACACAGGTATAGATTATTATAACTGCTGTCCATATACAACTATAGCAATGCAGCATATGTGGTCGGTACACACAGGATGCAAAATGTTGGCACACAAAATGAATTGTGACACCATGCTGCCTGCCCAGGGGCGCACCCTTCCCTCAGGGGCCCCTGAGGGCTGCAGTGAGGGACAAGGCACAGGGGTGGATCGGCCAGTATAGATGTACTTTATCTTCTTATTTTATCTTTTTTGTCTTCCAAGCCCATGGCCCAGGACCCCACGTCAATCCCGCCGAGGCCGTCAGCTGCAGCAAGGCCAGTCTCCAGCTCTCCTGTCCTGGCCTCAGCCTGTCCCATCCCTGTCCCCAGGGAGGTGCCCGATGTCTGGGGCTGGGTCTGACCTGGTGAGCCTGGCTGCCCTGCTCTTGGCTGTCTGTAGAACAGTATCGTAGCAATTCCTCTCTCCTCTCCTTATCCTTCTCAAAAACTGTGTGTTCCAGCTTGCGTGTTCCAGCTAGAGTCAGAAAGACAGCTCTCTTCATGGGAAAGCACCAAAGCAAAGCAGTCTGAAAGCTTTTCCTGAGTATTTACAATATCACCATCGGGCATTTTAGGTAGTGCTGCTCCACCAACATTGCTCTAGGAATTAGGGAAAACAAGTTACTGTGAAGAAAATTAAGTGTATTCCAGACAAAACCAGCACACTCCTAGATACAACTTGCTGAGTACCCTTTCTTGACTTAACCTAAATTGCTCAGCTGGTATGATTGCATTAAGATCTTTCCAAAAGTTTCAACCTCTCATCAAAAACACATACTCCATCTAAATATTGTTCCACTTTACATCAAACGTCAGGACATGTGTAAGCTTTTACACTGAAGATAAGGAATGCCATCATGATGACTTAAAGCCTATTGAATAGATACATAAAACAAATGTAACAAAGAAAAATCTGAACACTTTATTTTTCAGGTAGAATGGCAATGCCAATCTTATCTGAAGTTCCTGCTGTACCTAAATGCATAATCTAAAATATGCATTTCTATTATTGAGATGGAGCAAATAGGAAAAATGAACAACCACCAGACGGAATTTTAAAAACACAGAAGATTTGCAGAGTTAATACAGAATATGCATCAAAAGAAAGAATAATAACCTCCCAAATAATATATGCAATTGTATTTTGAAATGATCATCAGTTAGTGTTTTATTTTAAATCAGCTCAAAAACAGCCAAGAGGCAGGAAAATGCAGCATGTGGTTCTAAAATAAAGAAGTTTTATGTACACTGGTAAACTCATTAATACACTAAGTAGTGCAATACATTACATGTGAAAAATCAAATACTGGTCCTGAATTACTGGATCAAATAACATTCAAAATTATTTAGGTTACTCAGACCAATAGTAAAATAAATTAATTTCCTGTGTAATGTAATTTGGTTTGCTGCACATCCTTTAGTTAATTACCACAGGTGTGCAATGCTGTTTTCTGCTTATTTTCATGATTTTAACTTTGCCATCAACAAACAGTAATTGTTACAGAGAAATACTAATATTTTTAAGAATATAACATTATTCCAATTCTTGAAGGATTCTTGATTTCACCATCTGCAAATGAAAAATTGCCCATGGTTTTCATAAATCCTTTACAAATAATTTTTTAGTATGTAAATATTTGCCCATTTACATAGAATGAATTCAAGTGCAACAAACTGCAGACAAAAGGAATGGATAATGTATTTGAATTTAGAAATATTTTAGCCCTTCTTGTGCTGAATGAAGAAGGATGTATTGAGAAAAATAGCTTTTATAGGTAATTGATATCTACCCTTTTATAAGTTATATTTTTCAGTACCAGAGTTGGTCATCTTTTACAAGTAAAACTGATATTCACCTGACTTTCATAATCTTTCCTAGCCACTGGCAATTGTCATTGGAAAGTTTGAGGTTGACAGAAGTAGTTCAGGGGCATCGGAAGATGGTTTAGTCCAGAGGTCTGTGCTTAGGGGTTCTGAACAGATGTAAAGCAAACCTTCTAAAAATCTTCAAAGATTTTCTAAAGCAGTCTAGCAGACTTTTAAATTTTTTTTTACCACTTGCTGGCTGAAGCTTTTGCTTCATGTTCAACACCAGATCTTCCTCTTTGGAAATTATATCAATTTATTTTGCATAGCTGTTGAGTCTGAATGAGAACAGCTGATTTGCCATGGAAAACAGCTGGTTACAATCCTATACAATCCTGTATCCTTCTTTTATGCACTGGAAAAAGGTTACCCTGTTTTCTGTCTGTCTTTTTAAAATAATCAGAGCCAATTTCTTCATCAATCATGTCACTTAAATCTCTCATTGTTCTTGCTACTCTTCCCTGGATTGTCCCAAATTGTCCACCTTTTTCTTAAGGCATTATCCCTGCTCTGGACCCAGTAGAAGCTTTTGTTATGCCACGTACGTTCAAATATTCACCTGATGTGCCCTGCAGTGGCTGCTTTGTTAATAGAATCTAGGGAGTACTTTATTTTCTTCTTCTTTTTTTTTTTTTTAAGAAAAACTTCATTGTTATTGCTGTCTTGTATTTCCTTTGTGAGCCAGTAAGGTCTCCAGATCTTGCTCTACCAGTTTCTACCACTTTTTCCTTCTTAGAAAATTGTTCATTCTCACTTCTGTTGTATCAGCCCTTACAGATCATTCCTCCATTTCAGCATTATTTTCAGTAATGTGCTCACAAATTTTCACAGTCTTGTGTCATCCACACATTTTATCAGTACAAGTCTACTCCAAATCCAAGTTACTAATTAAAATACCGACTGGATGGGGTGCGAACAAATCTTTGACAAGCCTCAAAGAAAATGTTCTTCTATTTGATGAATATTTTTGAGATAATTTTTTCCTCATTTTATACCCATTTTCTAGGTTATTCTAGCTAGGTCATGTTTCCTTAGTTGCCTTATAAGATGGTCATGCAGGACAGCGTCAGAGATCCTACAAACGTTGAGATCTACTACCTTCCCATATTCACCTAACCACTTACCCTGTCAAAGGAGGAAATTACACTAATTTAACAAGACATATTCTGGAGTAATTAATTTTGACTGTTTTTGAGGAATTTACAAAAGGTTTGCTTTTTTTTTTTCCATTCTGGTTTCTTTCTGAAGTTGGGCTGTAGTTCCTTTGGCTATCACTTTTTCCTTTCTTTGGAAAGTTGGATACTTTAATGTATAACTCTTCCAGTTCTCAGACATCTTCACCGTCCTCAGTGAATTTATAGCACAACAAAAAAATTTATGGCAATATAGGGCAAATTGAAAAGAGTGAATACTAAGAAGAAACGAACTTTGTGAATTCCTAATGAAACATCGTGAAATGTTAGTATCTCTACAAAATGGAAATACAGGATGATCACAGAAAAATAACATTTGAGTGTGGGTGGTAAGTGATCACTATAAAGAAATGCCAGGCGATGACAAGAAGAATAACATTGGAAGTAGGAAGAAGCTGGCCTTTGTAGTGCATGAAATCTGTGTAATATGTCTCACTTTGGCTGTGTCACAAACTGGAAAAAAGGGAATAGGGGACAGTGGTGTAAGGCAGTCCTCTTTCTATGTTGATGTGTACATTTTCTTTGCTTACTTAGGGCATCCTATGCTAATGTAGGTTAAAAGCTTTCATATGGGGAACACTTGCTATGAATACCCTGCATGGTGATGCCTTGGTGCACATTTTGCGATCATTTCTCAATAATCTGCCCTTTTAGGCCTGGCAAAGAAATCAGTGATAAATTGAAGACTATGGTTTAAAGTAAAAGCATGCAGCTGTTTTGTTTGCATTTACAATTTCCAGCTTCATGGCCTTTTCACACAGTATTTGAGGCTCTAACTGGACAGGGTTATCACATTTTATTTCCCTGTACTGTTGTACAGCTGAAAACAAGGTGGTGGTGCAATATTTGCTTAATTTCTCTCATTTTTAGACAGTTCAATATTTTTGGACATTTACTCTAAATGCAGTCATGCCTTAGGTTTTTTGTGGACTCCATTCAGCTGCACCATTACTGGTTCTGGACCGTAATGCTGACTGATACTCTCTGTTGACTAGAACAGGAGAAGTTCTGAAAAGGCTTACAAGAAATCTAAAGCAAGTTGTATACGCTCTTGAGACTTATTCTGTGCTGTTTGACTTTGGCTGAGAATCTGGCCCTGAGCCACTGTACAGCTTTAGAGTTGTATCATAATTCTATTTTAGATCCCTAGGTAATATGTAACATTTTAAAAGTGTATTATCCATTTCAAAGCATACTACTGTCCTCGAGCCGGCAGTTTTGTGTCTCTTACGTGAAGATTTTTAGTCTTATGACATCAGTGAAGATGTGAGAATTGTGTTCCCACTTTCCTGTTGTGTACTTTAGAAGTTACCATCTGGAAGAGCAAGAAGCTGCAGTTAAGGACAAGTCCTTTACCAGACATGATGAGGGGAGGGGGTGAGAAAAGTGGCTTGAAGTTAGTGTTCTGCTTCCAGAGCTGAAAGCCAAACCTACTCCTGGCACGTCTTCGAACAGCCTGGGGAATGCACTAAATAATTCTGGCTTTATGCCTGCTAATGACTCATGTAAGATTTCTTATCACAAAGGGACTTCAGCAGAAGCCAAGGATCAGACCTTATTTGTGTATCTGTGTGAGTGATAGCAGAAGGGAATGAAGCAATTCTTCGTCTTCTTTTTCTATAGGTAAATGTTTACCTTGTTCTTTAATGAAATGTCTTACATGGGAAGCAGCTAAGCATCAACTATTCATTCGTAAAATACTTTTGGAGCTGTAAACAACTTACATATGCAAGTCTTCTGCAAATGAATCCGTGAGAATTGAGCAGAGCATGTCATTTTTGGACGACTTCTAAATGAGAATTACTAAACAAGTAATAAACACTAAACAAGCCATAAACACTTAAAACTACTTCACTTTAGAAAGTGTTGGATATTGCCATTCTTAAGGAATGGGAGTTGAAAAAAAAAATGCAACTCTGCTCTACTTATGTAATATTTTGTCTCATCACGGTGAGTATGAAAGACCTGGCACATCATTTGGAGCTGAGGAAAATTAGAAGTATATACAGCACAGTTTAGCTTGTTCTCATAACTTCCACGTAGAAGCAAGGTAGGATGTTCCCTAAAATGTGGTTTTCAAAACTGCAAGGTAGGTGCAAGGAAATATTAGCTGTGCATAATGAACAAAATCTTATTTTATACATGCCCATTAGCTATCCAGATTTTTTTTATATAGCTCAATTGTGGTGGCTTTTTGTGATGCTGTTGCTCATGTGAAGCTCAAAACTAGAATCCAATAGTCCATTTCTAAATGCTTTTTTTTTTTTAATAGATGTCTCTATTCTAAACTGTAAGAGAAGTACTCGTTTTTGGAAATGCAGGCCCCATATTTACTTCAAAATTTATTTTTCAGCTTGATTTAATCAGGATGAGCTGTGAAGTTAACTTCTTCCTATTGCAATGAGTATTTTAGTGTCTCAGAGAAAAATTTTATTTAAAAACACATTTTCTTTGAAGTAAGAGGGACTGCTGAGAGTGAATATAAGTTAATATCACTTAATTTTGGTGGCAAACGATAGTTGAATGGCTGCTTGCTGTATATATACTGATTGTGGCGTTTTTTTTCCACTCACAGTCTTTCAGAAGTGATGTTATATACCTGGACTTTTGTTACATTTTTTTGAAAATGAACATAAGTTTATATTTCATATAAAATATAGACTAATTTTTAGTTGCTAACTAAAGCAAAGCATTTCTTTTTATTGCTGTCCAGCAATGACCTCTGACTGGAATAAGGTGCATGTCTCCAAGGCAAAACTTAAGCCTACTTCTTCCAGGACCTTGAAGGAAGGTAATGCGAGACAGAATTAATACAAGTCTCAAACTATAAGAACAAAAGGAAAACAATGCTGTTCTATTCTTCAAGTCAGAAAGTTGCATGAGAGGAGGAGAACACCATGGAAGCCAAAGACGTGGGGAGTGAAAGTCATTCCAGTCTTTGAGAAGCCTCACTGAACCTCTGTGAAGCTAATGAAGGTGAATTTGGATGTCTGCAGACCATTACGTCCTGGCTCCAGGCAATAGTTCTACCACTATGGTCTACCTCTATAGTTTGCTAGTGTGAGTTTTCAGACTTTTTTTTTTTTTTTTAAATCTACAGGTGTTTTGCTTTCTCTTTTCCTGCTTGACTTTTAAATTGTCCATAAAAAAGCAACACATGCAAACCTTGGTTTTTTTTTTGCATGTGCGAGTAAATGCAGAGCTGTGAGCATATACCAGATTATATCCACAGAGAGATGCCCTCAGCTTTGCACAGTCCTGCATATTGTGCCGTTAGTAGAATACAATTTTGTGTTAATCCTTAAAAGACCTAGAGAGCTGAAGATAGCAAAATGTAATCTTCAATAAATAAACAATTGTCAAATCTCTACTTACGAAGCAATTTATCAATAAAACTATGTGTCCTCTGGAGGTAAAAGATGACTACAATATCATATCACATAAAAGAAATTCCAAGAAGAAAATGTAAAACTTGAACCTAAGGTCACAGTATAGACATTTTCTTTTAAGTTTTTAGCAATTAACAGCTTCAAATGACACCTAAAAAGAATAAAATAATTTTTCAGTCTCAATTTGCCGAATTTCTTAAAAACTTCTTCAAACTCTATGGATTATTTGAATCAATATCTTAAACTTCTGTTCCACTTTGAACCTAATGCTCTTCATGTGGTGTCTAGTTTTAGTCAGATGTCTTACTATGTTCTCAGTTTAATTTTATGTTAGTGATAATAGGTTATAAAGAGCGTGTAGTGAGAATGATAGAAGGAATTGGCAAAGCAAGGCTTGGGAAGGTAACAGAAGGAAAATTGTCAACTACAGGAAAGAAATTAATATTTTTGTTTGTAAAGGGTATTTATCAAGAGATAACATAAAAGGTGAAAACTGACATGAATGAAAATTACAAATGTTTGCAATTTCTGTGGATGTTTTACTAACAAAGTGAAACATGGAAAGGATTGTCTTTCTAATTCCTCCTGCAGTAAAGGCCTCATTTCCACTCACAGACATTTGAAAAAATGGGTGAAGTGGGCAAAGTCAGGTCCTATTCTGAATGAGCATAGAGATTCAAAGGTTGTGATTCAATAGCAAATTTAAATAAGAGGTTTAAAATTTCATTTTACTTTAAAACTTTCAGTTTCATTCAATTCCAGACTCAAAAGAATCTTGAGAAACTTAAGAGAAAGGGTGTACATTCACAAGAAATTAAATAAAATATACAGACAAGTCTTTGTGCACATGAAAGATCCTACCAGTGTGGTATGACAGTGCAAACAAAATGATAAAATACTGCACTATCAGAGAATCAGAGAATCACAGAATCATTAAGGTTGGAAAAGACCTTCAAGATCTTCAAGTCCAACTGTTAACCCAACACCACCATGCCCCCTAAACCATGTCCCAAAGCGCCATGTCCACGTGTTTTTTGAACACTTCCAGTGATGGTGCCTCCACCAGCTTCCTGGGCAGTCTGTTCCAATGCTTGACCACTCCCTTGGTGAAGAAATTTTTCCTAATATCTAATCTAAACCTCCCCATGGCTCAACATGATACAATGCTTATAAGAAGTACAAAATGCTTGCAAGCAGCAAGGCAGTTGTTTAAAGCTCCTATTCAAGGCTCAGAATAAAAGTGTATGAACAACTGGAAAAGACTCCTAAAGGACAAACCCAAAACGTTTAAAGCTCCTATTCAAGGCTCAGAATAAAAGTGTATGACCAACTGGAAAAGACTCCTAAAGGACAAACTCAAAACAATTCAGTGAGGTAATAGAAGATATATCCTTCATCCAAATGAAAGAAATACAAGAGAAAAAAATCGAGATCTAGTGGAGCAAATTGCTATAGCATATAAGCCAAATTATGTCAGTGTATTTTTAAATACATTGGATGCAGGAAGCCTGGCAGAAGTCTGAGGTATAAAACAGATGTTGAAGGTCATCCATGGCAGAAAAATTGAACAAATTTTGTTGGTGATAACTGCAGAGCATCTGAGGAAGAGTATCTTCTACCCTGAAGTCTCTAAAAACTTGAGAATTAGGTCAAACGCAAGTGTTGATGGAAGTAATTTTGAAAAATCATACACAGGTAATGAAAATAGTATTCAGTATGGGGTGATAGTCAAGTACACAGTTAAAATGGCATAAACCCCAGACTACACCTAAACTATCTGACATCGTGAGGGATGCTTCTAGATGAAAGCTTACTTCATAGTGGTTTTGTTTCTCACACTCTCCCTCAGGATATGTTACTAACCTCTGTCAGATATAGGATACTGGGACAGAAGAAACTGTAGTCTTAACTGATAATGATTGTCACTTTCTCTTGCATTTGTCCCAGAAAACGCAGGAAATTATTACAGCTACTTTGTTATTTGACTTTTTTCACGTTATTCATATTACTTTGTTATATAGGATGACAAAACCAAAAAACTTCACCTATCTCTGCTAAAGCACACCTCAGGAGGCCTTAAGTTTGTCAGTTGTTGCAACATCCCTTGTGGTGGCGGTTACAGTATTTTATCTGTAATTAGAAAGTAAAGAGAAAGAAATAAAGGGAAAGGAAAGTAAAGCTGACTGTGTAAGCAAGCCTTACATAGTGATATATAGTTATTTGGAAGATAGCTTTGTGAGTTTTCTAATTATGCAAAGATCAAGGACACAACTTTTATGATACTAATTAATAAAAAGACATTTTGAAACTATATTTGTAATAATCCTAACTTTATTTTTGCTTATTATATGAAGTCCAAAGTTTCTGTCTTATAAAAGAGAGAAAAAACTTTGACTCATAAATCAGGAGAACATAAGTTTGCTGTAGTTAGAAGACATTCACTGTATAATTTAAATATCAATTTACTTCAAGTTGTTTTATTAGTAGTTCAGTGGTAGCTCAGCCTTCTTCATGTCATTAGCAACCATATAAATTTATAAATAGCCTGAAACTCTTGTTTCTGGTAGGCTGAAATTTTTTAATATGAGAAAGCACTGTCCTTGTTTTGTGCACATGATGAACCCTTTTCCTGTCTCTGTGTTGCTGCCTTTGTTGTGGCGAATGGTTAGAGATTGCTGTCTGAACATAGCAAACTGTGATTAATAATGACCTTTTGCTATCAAAGACCCACACACACACTTAAGAGCAACAATATACAAGCTGAGAAGTACTCTGAATGAGTAATGCATATTTGATGACTCTTGTGTTCCTCACAACTCTGAAAATGCTTTAGTTGAATGCTAGCAAAACCTCATTGTATGAAGTGAGCCCGTGGGATTAAATGAAAACTTTCAGGAAAGGAAGCAACCCAAGCCATTGCCAGTAATTGTTGGATACGGCATAAAAAGTGCTAATAGTAACTTGAAATCTGAATACAGTAAATTTGTGATATTTGTAAAAAAATATCTGTCTGAACCTTGCTTCAAAAACGTTGAAGCATTTTGCTCATCTCAGTTTTTCTGCTCTGCACAGATATACGCTGGCTGTCGCAATGTGGGAGGGAGTCTTTGAAATTGCCTGTTAAACAGCACAGTGACCATTAAAGTAATGTACTAAACCACAGACGCAGGGGATCTGTGCTCAGTAAAAATCCTTTTTTGGTAAGAGTTGGGAAGGGGCACGAGCTGTGAAGAAGGATGACATTCTCACTGCCGCAGAGTTGGCGGCAGGAAGAAAAAGCCTTCTCTGGTCGTGCCTCTCATCATCCTGCTGGTGAGCAGTCCTCAGCATGCAGTCTCTCAACATTTGGTCTGGCTGTGTTAAAGAGCAAGTTTGCATCTTGGTAAGCGTGAAAAAGGAAAGTACATTGACCTGTTAGGGTAAGATTACTGGGCTTTATACCAAGACCACTCAACTTTTACTGGGGAGGGTGTCTGCCATTCTTGCATAACTGGGATTCGATGTTTGAAAGCACATATATACTCCCAGACAGAGAGTAACTGTTGGTGGTGATGTCTGTGATGCTGAGAGGGAGAAGGGGAGCATCGACACCTCCAGACGATGCCTTCCCCTGCTGTGGCTGTGCTGCTGCGGGGCTGGGAGCGCCTCTGCAGAAGGCAGTCCTGGAAGAAAGAGGTGATTCCACGGCTGGCTAGCCAGCAGGACTGTGCAACTGGGATGGGGCCTCTCAGGGAGAGGGCACCGGTGGTCTATGGACCAGGGACACCGGTCCTACTCTCACCTGTTGCTGCATGCAGCAAGAGAGGGAAAAGAGCAGCGGCAGCAGAGCCTCCCCCGTGAGACTGGCATGGTAAAGGAGCGTGGGCATGGCTCGGCTCGTGCCTGCAGTTCTGGAGATCCCTCTTCCAGTAGCTAGTGACTTCCAGATAGCTCAGCATGTAGCTTTTTTACGTCACTGTTAGACTGGGCAAAACATGTTCATAATATGAATCTATACCAGACTTCCGTTAGAGTAGTCCAATGAAGACTAGGATGTCATCTGGACAGGAAAAGAAAACAGGTAAGAAAGTTATAATAAGAAATGGAGATAACCGTCAGCATGTTAAAAAATATTTTACAAATTAAAAAAAAAAAGCAGAGGAAGTAATATCTTCTGAAAGTTAATTTATTGGGAGAAATGATAGTTTTTTAAATTAATGTTTTTGGTGTCACAGAAGGCCAAAATCTTGGAGGACTTTGAAAGAGTCTTAAATGTATTTGTATGTGTTGTAATAAACACAGGTAAAGATTGTTCCTGTAGATTCTTCATAATTTACATAGAAGCCACAGATAAAGACTTTGGGAGGAAACTTGATGTTACCTTGCAAGCTTATATATAAGTTTATATACAACTTCAAATGCACTCAAGAAGTATATTGCCATCAATGGTAGTCACATAGCTTTGTTTTAGAACTAAAACATCTGATGTAACTCAAAACTGTTTTTTTAAAAAGTATGCTAGAGTTGTTAAAGAAAAAAATTATAACTAATCACTCCAATTTTCTTTAACTGTTACAGTTACATCTAAAATGCTGGAAGAAAGTTCTTGTTTGGAGCAAGATCATCTTGTGTAAGAAAGCTGTACAACAATAAATGCAAGAAATTGAACAAGATCAATTTCATTAAGTTCTCTAAACCACAAGTAGAAATACAGTTGCTTAGAGCTGCTTGAAGGAACTTACCTGTAATTCATTAATTACATCCCAGCACGTTAATAAAATTTGATTAGAGCTATCTGTTAGTAGTAACTAGTAATGGATATTGATTTTTATTAAAAAAAACAATTAAAATATTAAAGCACATTAAGAAATCTCCTTTGCTTTCATTTACTACTTTGACTTGCTTCCAGAAGCAGAGTTTTACAAATGTATCTGGAGTTTTCTTACTTGCTGGTAACTTGGTTCTCAATTTTAGCTGTGAATTATGTAAATATTCACTTTGGTGTCCTTTAGAAAACAACACTGGAGTGCCTATGAAAGCTAAAAAACATATCTTTATAAATTTCCTATAAATCAGGCAATTAAATCTGGAAAAAAAAATCATCCCGAGCTTGATATGTGACCTTGAATTATTAAATATTGTGGCTTTAATTGTTTTCTATGTAGATGATGTGTGTTTTGCTGTTCACATCACAAACATATAGCTAATTTGAAGACTGATCTTCCAAACTTCCCTCGGTACTTGGGGAACTCCAAAACCTGCAAGCACTCTTTTTCTATTGCAACAGTTCCCTAGGAAAATTTGCTAGTAAGCATGCCTTGTAGGGCCTGCGGTAATTGCTTCAACTGGCCATGTGCTTAATTAATGCCAAGATGATGCCCTGTGGATCCAATGAGTTGTCTGTGCCTTATCTGAGTGGATGTGAACGTGACGGTTGACAGCTTATAGATGCTGCCACCTTTTGAAAAACAGTGTGAATCCACCTTTGGTTTTAGAAAGAGAGGGTTTAGATGACCATGGTAGAAAGTTCATTCTCTTCAGGGGGCTGCTTACAAATGGAGCTCCCTGGGGTCTCCTTCTCTGGAGGTTTTCAAGACCTTAAGAGTTGAACCTCTAAATAACTTTGTCTGAATTCAGTGTTGACTCTGCTTTGAGTGGTAGTTTGGACTCGATGACCTCCTGAGACCTTCTGAGTTAGCAGGAGAGGATATTCTGCTGTGGGTCCTAGAGAGGTTGTGACAGCTTAGTTCCGGGGAGATACAGGATGCAACATACACCCCCGTTTATACATTCATACTGGCTAGATCACGTTGGTCTTATCTTAGCGTGGTGACTTATATGGGTCTCATTCTTGGATGCCCAAGTCTTCTTTTTAACATAATGAACTGATGTTATTTATGACAAAAACCTAACTTAAAACAGGCAACATAATTTTTTTCCCTTCAGTAGAAGAACCCCAGAATGGAGGGCTCATTAATTCAGTTTGCATTAACACCATGGATAAATCATTACTGGTATTTTTATGATTGCTTCATGCCAAGGATGATATCACTGAAACTTACTTTGTATTGGTGTATTCAGATGAGGTGGGCCAACATTTGCCTTCCTTTTTTGTTTATAAATTTTATTTAATGGGTATTCTATCTGCCTTATTTACCTCAAGATATGTATGTGGATGAACATTTGTCTTCCACAATTATCGTGATATCTCACCATTACTTACAGATTTTATCTTTCCAAGACAGATGGGAACAGCCATCATACTAAAGAAGGACAAACGGAAGAACTTGGGTAGATTACATGGCCATAGTCTCATATGATGACCAAAAAGAAAATGTTACCTTAATCTCTGCAAATCCACTCAAATAAAGGAGTTCACATAGTATGAGTGAGAACCAACTCATAGTCTGTCTATCCAATATCCTGTTTCTGAAGATGAGTCGTATCAGTTGCTTCAAAAAAAAATCTGGAAAACTGAAGGTAGATTTATAGGTGTGGAAGATTATACCAGAAAAGTATCACACTAATCTCTAGTAGTTACAAATTTGTTTGGGTTTCTAAATTACTTTTTGAACATTGATAACTACGGTAACTCTCAATCTATATAAGTATCTGCTCTCTCTTTCCTATCTGAGAATAGGAATATGAGATATTCATGAGGGAATCCTGAAGCCAAATGGAAGACCTTGACTCTCCCCGTCTTATGGAAAATAACAGTGGCATTCCTTACAATTTACAGACACTTCCCAGTACACACTAATTTTAAGAGGCCTTTAATACAACCCTGTGCAATTTAAAGAAGTACAGCTATTCACAACTTTACCTTTTTCAGTTTATGCATTTGTCTCCCATATAAATAATCAGGCTCAGGTGAGACCAGAGCACATGTACATACACGTAATACATGCACATCCACACCTTTCCCTGAAGACTAAATGTGATGATTTTCCTGTAGGAACTGAAAAACATCTGCTAAATATTTTCTGCTCAATGGGAAATGAATGGTGGGTGTTTTAACCTTTGCTTTTTCAACCATTAAGTCATGTTTATTCTGCATATTGTTAGAACATGAAATCATGTTCTTCTGTGTGATTTTTATATTGCTTTAATATCTGATATAAGAAATACTATACCAATTAGTCACTATCCTCAAATTACTTCCTTCATTGCACTGAGTTGTTGAGTCAGACTGAGATAGAATAATCTCACTGTAGGGGAAATTATTAAAAAAAAAAAAAATCAAAGTGATAGACTCCTGGAAAATTTGAGATATTGTTTGGACTTGAGAAACCTGCCTCAAAATACCTTCAGTCTAATGAATTTACCATTTACAGCTCCCTTTTCTTAGGAGATTGTGACATCTCTAGCTCCGGGCAACAGCTTCTGGGAAAGGTGAGACTGACACAATTACACTTGTGATGCACGCCTGTTAATTTCTGACCTCAAGTTACCAGCATATATCTGCACTAATAGCATGATGCCCTATTTTTCTCCCCGAAGCGCTTACTGTTCTTCCATCATGATGAGCAGTTCTGACAAGTGTGGACTCAGATAGCAGGTATCTTGCAAGTGGCACTGAACTGGAAACTCCCAGAGATAGAAGAACCAGTGTCAGAACTGGGCACAGTATGGCAGAATTTCACTTTTTCAGATTAGCACAAAGAACTAAGAAACAACCTGCAAGCAGCAGGCGCAGCCTGCGTGAGCCACGTGCCTCATCCTCCTCTCCTTTGTTCTGGATCTCCTGAGCCGCACTGGAGCCTGGGAGCATTGATGATCCAGCTGACGGTCCCGACTCCTCTGGAATGGGGGCAGACTCGAGATCCTGCAGCCACCCTGATCCCTCTCCTGCTTCACTTAGAGGCTGTAGCCACTCCCGTCTTTCGAACAATACAAGGTTGCTTGTTTAAACACACAGCCAAAGCCTGCCCCTCAGGGATCTTTGACTTCCTGAGAAGTCCTGATTTTTTTACTCTTTGCTGCAGGCAGACAGAAACTAAAACGGCTTGCAAAGCTCTCTGTAGTGAGGGAAAGCAACTAAACCTTCTGATTTATGACAGTATATTGCTCCAACTCTGCCGTTCTGCTGTAGAAAAGGCAGCACTCCATGTCAGGGGCTGAGCAGCATTCAGGTCCATGAGGTCTGCCAAGAGGAGTATGGAATTAGGAAGGTCTCTGATGAGCACTGACCTTACCATGGAAGACTTCAATGGTGCCTCCTTGAAATGAAAGAGGACTCTAATAGGGAAGCAAGAGGGATAATCAGTCTCCAGCCTAGGCAAAGCATCCTTCCCTGACAGGGAAACGAGTAAGTGGGAAGGAAAGAGGTTAGCAAAAGGATTGTGTTAGGGGTTTGGGGCAACTGAGACAGGATGCACGCTATGTGTGAAAACAATGAAAAATGTTTAAAAAGAAGCAAAAGGCGGGTTAGTGTATTGTATAAAACCCTAAACTCGGAGTCATAGTGTATATAAGGCTGCTCAGGAAGGATTCAGAAATGGCAGAAGTACTAACTCGTTCACAAAGGTCTGTTACTTTCCAACGGTCAAGCTTCTAACTGTTAAATATGGTTTAAAAAAGGAAACAAAACGGTCTTTAGGCATTTAGTTAAAATTTTCTGCTCTATTAAGTAGTTCCTCTTGATAGAACTTCTGTTCTTTGTTTCTGTTAAGCTCACCTTTCCCTGACTGTCCAGCAATTACATCTTCTCTCCCAGTTTAATGACCTGTGGTATCATATATAAATTTTTAAGTGGAATATGAATTTTTCTGTCAAAGAAAGTCCAGGTATGGGTAATGTATGTTCTTAAAAAGTAATTATTTGTTACATTCATGAACTGAATAGGCTAGGAAAATGGGAACTGCTGAGTTTTTTTAAAAAAACACAAGGTGAAGGTGAATACAATACTGCTTATAAAAAAGTGTTCTATTAAATTAGTATCTGAGATACTAAAAATAAATTAAAACCTCAATCCTTGAAGTCAATAGGATAATTTATAGCACGTGATATGGCATTTTGCTGAACTGGGCTGCAAAGCTCAGCAGTGAGCACCTTGAGGTACTTGCCTAGGAAACCAAGAAGTAGGCATAATTCAAAAAGTAAATGATTTTATTTTAATTTTACCTTATGCAAAAAAAGTTCTATTTTGGAGGTCTATTCATATTTGGGCTGATACTATCAATGTTTTTTTATCCTTTGTTTCAGCTCTTCACCTACAGTCAATTGAAAGAAGAGAAGCTGATGGTAAAAGTGCCATTCTGAGCAGTTTCTCTTGAAATACTGTAGCCTACAGCACAGGAGAGTGGTGGCAAAACATTTTGCTTCATGGACTAGGTGTATTTTTCTTGGTTACTCTGGAAGATACACAGCAGGCAGTTCCCCTCTGTGCAGCATCTTGAGAAGTTCTCCTGACCCAGTCCCAAATGCCTTGTACATCAATGAGTGTTGCTTCCTGGACTCAGTATTCATATCCCAGAGACTCCCATTCACCTTCATGACTCCTTCACGATTCACTCAGACAATGGCTTCAGACTCCACCTATCTCAAAGACATTGACTTTTTCCACAGTTCACCTTTTTACAACAGTTGGCTCGAGGCTTCTGACCAACATTGGTAGAATTTCATCCTGTCAGAGATACAGTGAATGCTTCAAGCACCATCCTCTGTGAGCCATTCACAGTGTTCAGACCTGGCAACCTGCTTAAACCATCAACTATTAGTGGGCCTGATTTTGTGCCTGCCTCTGCTCCCATTCCCCTGCCACTGCTAAAAGCTAAAAGTTTTGGTGGAACTAGTTCCCACTAAAGCTGTACATCCCTCCTGCCAACTTCATCTTCGCAATCGATTGAGCTCCCTGCCATATACCTGAGCGATGAAAAAAATGGGGACATTTGGGGCAAATCACTCTGCTTTTAATGCTGAGCTAGCACTGACCATGGAGATAACATTTTAAATGTGAAACCCAAAGAGCCTCTTGCAATCAAGACAATAATTCTGTTTCTCTCAGTCTGCTTTGATCCAGTGTTAAGTAAGTGAAGTCTGCAAAATATGTCACCAAAACTTCAACCACTGCTGATACTGATCAAGGGGAAGTCTTTCTTTCAGCCTTAACTGATTTTAGATCAGGCCTTTAAAGCAAAGAAGTGGTTTATTAACTTGAAGAATGTTCCAATTTCTAAACACAATTGATTTTGGCAGGGCTCATGTAGAGTAGTCATTGTAATGATAGACTCTGTCAACTGTTATGGCGCTGTGAATCAAATGTTCTGCTGAGGAATTAAAGGTCTGCCCTTTCAGAAGGTTATCATCTTGCATAGTCCACAATTTTTATTTTTTCAGGAAAATTACTTCACTTGTGTAACTGTCAAAGGTTTAATATATGGGCTGTAAAAATGAGACATTTTCCACATTAATTAGCCTAAAGCAGAAATCAAATATTTTTGCCATTATAGCAGTTCCCCATTGTTAACCATATTTCAACATAACTAAAGTCTTGAAGAGTGTTCAAAGATTTTTATTTTTTTTTTAATGCTGAGAAAAAGTACAACTATTTTAAAGAATCTCACGTAAAACACACAGCATTATTTCTCTGGCTCAGTGATCCAGTTTTTACAGTTTTATATTTAGGTGAACGCTGCATGCACTCAAAATTCTTTTGGCAAGAAAAGAGTTAGTGTAAGTGTGGTACACTGTAAAATTTCACTGGATGGATGGATCTTTTCTCTTATGTTACAGCTATGATTTCAATTATTATTCAAAATTATTGCTGTTTTATAAACACAGAAAAGGACAACGCTATTAATACACAAAATCAGTGGATTTATTCTTATTTTTAGTGTTTTTTTTAGGAATTGTCATGTATAAACACCAAAACAATCTGAAACAATGTAAATTTATTTGAAATACTTTCATTTCTGAAATTAAATAATGCATGTCATCTCTTTCTGTCATTCTTTTTCAGTTGTATGAACAGCTAAGCTGCACTGCAAAGTACCAAGTTTCTGTCTTTAAAAAAAAAACAGTAACAACATCATATTTTAAAAGAGATTAAATTTTAATGCAGATTTTCAAAATGTTAAAACTAGTTATAAAATACAAATTCTTTGCTTTTCCTTTTTAATTTCTACTGCACAGATGTATGTACTGTGAGAGTCATTCCAAAGTAGCATTTATGGATAAATCAAAGCTACACAACAGAAATTATATCTATCTTGCTGACTGGGACAAAATGCTTAGTTTATTCTCTATGCAATTCCACAAGTGAAAAGATAGCCCTGTTAAACTGCAGTCATCAGACATAACAGCTCAGCAAGGTATCCACAAGGCTACCTAAAGCAGACTTTGGCAGGTCTAATTTTGAAGAATTTTGTAGTTGTTGCTCAAAGCACTCTTGTGGTCCATTGCAAAATAATGTATGGCTGAAATAAATACTCACAAGACAATTACGGTGATTCACGTTTTGGAAACGGGGCTCACCGGAGGTAGAATCAGATATTCAGCTGTTATGAATCACTCTGACTGCATTGATATCAGTATTGATTTATACTCTACAAGGGCCCGATAATCTCAATTTGTAAGAGGAGAGTTCCCTAAAGATGTGATCCAAAGACCAATGAAGTCATTGGGAGGTTTTCCATTAATTTCAGTGACTTTTAGATCAATCTGCAAGTATTTAACATTAGTCCATTTTTTAAAATAAAATACAGGTAACCTTGGAAGCAAGTACAAACACACGTATATTTAGAAAAAGACATATCCAAAACATTAAACTTCAAATAAAACTTCAAACGAGAAACAGATTCAGAATCTCTAACAACTTTAGGCAATGAATTCCACAGATTATCACACTCTTTAGGCTGTGCTTTTCTCTCCCGCTATACCTTTCTTTAGTCCACTATGAAGTGCATATAAACACATACACCAGTGTAGCATAGTACAACTAAAATGCAGAGAGAAGGATTTATAGCAAAGACTTGGATCTGGACAATTAATGAGATGAATTTTGACTCATGTATCCAGCTGAATCTATTGTGATCTATCCTGTTTCCATTTTATTTCAGTGTTTTATGGCTGACCACTGGAGGCCTGAAGTGACATGTTTCAAAGGAATATGTGTGTTTGTGAGCTGTGTGACTGACTTCATATACAGCAGTATACATTAGCACCTACATAACAGAGTAACAGGGTAAATGTTTATTGGAAGACAGGAGGAGAGAGGCCATCCATTTTAGCAAAAGTACTGTTATTGTGTGCCAGAACAGACTGCTTGTGGAACTATAGTATAAAATAAAACATAGATATAGACACTGACCTCATGTACAAAAACCCAAGTCATTAAGTCTTTGAGCATATAGCCCTGATAAACACATGAGCACTCTTGCCATCAGATTTCAGACATCTACTTCTGCCATATTTGAGGCCTCTTAATTCTCCCTCTTTTTCCCCTGATGAGAGTTATTTACAGTAACATATCTAAGAAATCAAACCATCTTGGCTATTAGTGTAAAGTAACTCTTGGTAATAAAAATGATCTTATGCCTGTTTTGAAAAGCTATTTTTATTAATATTGAAAAACATTTATAAAGAATGTACAAATTCATTAAAATCTTGACCCAGACATGGACATTTTGTGGGCAGGAAAAATTGACTCCTTCCATTTATGAAAAATAGAGTTATAACACAGGAAAAAGCATTCTTTTACTCACAGAGCCGATCACATATGAAGAGTGAAATAGTACTGCTAGCACTCCGTTTATAAAGTCATAAAAATTATGACTTCATTATAAAAAATAGTTAACTGAAAATGCTTGACCAAGTTTTCTAGTCTTTGACCAGCATAGGAGGAGAACCAGTATGTGTAAAACTATAATAAATGATTTAAGGAAAAAAATGAGACTTGGTTTTTAAAGAGATGCTCTGGTTTTGCATTTTTAGATTCAGGGCCAACTTCAGACATCATGAAAGAAAATTCAACTTTGTTGAGGTTGGTGATTGTGAAGAATGCAGGAACAGTCATTCCTTGCCTCACATTATTATTTCTGCTGTCAATAAATAATGTCTTCTGGTTTAGAGAAAGAGCAATATATTGTAGGTATTTTTATTTGATTCATTTACACTTCTAATTATTTCAAACTGCCATTATTTTGAAGTAAAGATCTATAGAGTTAGGACAGGAAAATGATACAGTATATAAAAAATATTCTTACTGTACCAAGTCATGTGTTCAGCTACACTGAAGTCAATATAGTATTTTGGCGACAATTACTTGTTGTTCTGTATACAATTTCACATTTTCAAAGGATCTTTACCCTCTTGCTGGAGAGCAGTACTGCCGCTGGCACTTCCCCTCCTTTACTTTCTTGTTGATGTTATTCAGCAGAGGGGTTATGCTGCCGACTCAGACAATTGTGTGGGAAGCAGTTCCTGAGATAAGGGACGTGGCAAATGGTGGGAGAAGACATTATGGACGTTGCTGTGGCAGGCCAGAGTAGTCTGTCACGTCCCTGAAGACTGTTAGCTCTTCTCTTTCCACTGGTGTCTTTAAAGTTGTTCATAAGCTTTTTTCCTGTTATTTTCCATGCTATTCCTGGGTTTCCCTCTTCACCCCTAAGCCCCCTCTCTCTTTTACTAAAAACAGAAAAAGTTGCCACCTATGTAAACTTATTGAGATGTAGATCTGAAATCCAGCATGTTCCACATGTATCTTTCCCTGAATATCTCTGGTTTTGTAAGAGGTTCTAGACACAATCAGAAAAACAAGTCTTCTAACCTTTGGACCTTTCTGCTGTAACAAGAACATATGCCTTTTTCTTTTTCTTGAGCTCCCATGTCTATGGTGTCTGATGGTGAATCCTTCTGTCATTAACTTAAATGGAAGAATTCAAGAAAATGCAGCTGTAGCATGCAACTGGTGTTTTGCAGTGTTTAACTGATGTGCATCTCTGCATTTATTCTGAGGAATAAATTATTCTGAGGTGGGTCTGGTACCAAGCAGCAATGGACCCTTTGCTGTCCTGTTTGGTAAATGAAAATCATTAGCTCAGTTGTAGTTTTGTTATGCTATTTTTGCCAGGTTTCACATGGCTCTGAGTTATTGGTAAAAGTATATATCGCTTTAGACAAAATAAACTATATTCCCAACTGGCTTCTGCTATTGAGCTGTTTTCCTTGATTTAATACTCATCAGTGTCATAGTAAATTGCTGAAGCAAAGTTAATTTTTTTTTCTTCTTTACCAGCATATGAGTGGCGTTGATTTCAGCTGTTAACAACATTTTTGATGTGGTTATTACTGTATATCGAAGGCACCATCATAAAAATACAACTTAGGGTCATGTTTAAATAGGATACTTACCATGGGAAAGTATCTATCACAATCAAGTGAACACATAGATTATATTATCAGAGAAACATATTCTGAAATATTTGATTTTTTAACTTGAATTTATTGAATATGTTTTCAAAAATTGCAGTGCTCTGTGGAAAGAAAATCTGTGTATGGAAGTTTTGGTCTCAAAAACATTCTTCCAAAAGTTGTAAAAACGAAGCTGAATTAGAAATAAATTATTCAAACCCATCTGGGGGCCTGAGTTATACCGTCTGTTTCTTGGCATTAAGTGTCTATTCTTGCTGGAGTGTGTCATAGTTTCTGTTAGAAAGTGTAAAAAGCCTGACCAGATGATGTCAGCACAGACAAGGTGGCTCCTGGCAGCAGATGTTAAATAATGGCTGGGCTGAAAGGCTGTGAAACGCATTTGGCGGCAGGCTGTGCTCCGTGACCTCTCCTTCTAGGTGCGCCGGCCCCGGCCAGCAGCGTCCCTGGCACAGGGACACCAGCACGAGCTTGGAAACTTAACGCACATATTTCAGGCAGCTCCTCGCCCACTGCTGGCTCCTCTTGGCTCTCCTCCGGTGGGAAGCACCCCCCTGAAGGTTGCTTCCTGAATCGGTGAATGTTTTCCTCTGGAAGGAGCAAAAAGTATTAAAATAGGGGTTCCCAAAGTTTTCCTTCCGGAGGGCTATGTGATAGCTGGGAAGACCACAATAAAAGCCAACTGCTCTCCAACACCTAAAGGCTTCCCCGCTCCCTCTCTCCTCTGCTCCAGACCCCACGAAGCCAGATGCCTGGTCATTTGTTCTCCCAGCTGCTGTGCCTATGTTGGACTATTGCCCAGTCCTGGAAATGCCCATGGAGGAAGCTGAAGCTTCTTGGGCTTAATGTAAAGGCATAAAAATGATCTGGGGCCTAAAGCATGCGCTGAAGTCTCCAGGATCCATCAGGTGGGTCAGTGCCAGCATCTGACCACTCAGAGACTCATCTAGGTCCTGGTATGAGGATTGCAGCCCTCTTCGGGGAATCTCTGTGCTAGAAGGGACCTGCCTTGCACCCTTAGCTGGGACTGCCATGCTGTCAAACCCTTACAGGTTAAAAAATGCATCTCTGTACTTACAAAACAAATAAAACCAAGTGTTGTAAAACAAGGAAGTAAAAACCCTCAGACAAACCAACAGACAAACCCAAGAGTGCTTTGTCAACCTGTCAATCTGTCTTCTGAATTTGCTGTTTGTAAGTCCCTTCAGGTATAGTTTGAACTCCTCACTTGACACCCTTGCTGCTCCTGTAAGAACTGGCTCAACTTCCCCTGCTGCTGAGGTGGGGATGTTAGCCTCACTTTCTTCTTCTAAAGAGGAAAAGCAAATACTGATCCACGTTTCAGGTTTTTGCATTATCCTCGTTCCACTTCTCTCACCTGGAACGAGACAGGGTTGATACTTTAATATATTTGATCTCTGTCTTTGGAATTACTCAAAACCAGTGTCTTTCACATGTCTGAAAAATAAGTGGTTAAAACATTTTCTTTTCCTTGCCCTTGTTCGGTATCACGCAGTGCCCTTGACAGCCTGCGTGCAGTTCTGAAGAGCTCCTGTTCATACCGGTGGTGTTATCTGACTACCCTGCAACACCCGTCTCTCCCTCAGGCCAAACTGGCCACATTACAGAGGTGAAAGAAGCCTTGTGACGCAGGAAATGGTTTTCACCTTTTCGTTTCAAGTGAATTTTTATTGCAGAAGGCTACAACTCAAAATGAGCTCAGAGGCTACCAATGACTTCTACTTCCTAACACTCCTACAAACACCTTCTGCTGCCCTTCCAGCTTCGTTCATTCACTCCAGCGCCTTCTCTCTCCTCTTTCTCTGGTTAGCTCGGGCTGTGAGACACTGTGTGATGTGCTGCCCAGGAGGGATAAGAGGGGAGACGAAGCAGAGGGAAGTGGCCAACCAGGAGATATGAGTCCTCTGGCAGGGCCAGTATGTGACAGAACTTTCTTCTAGGCCAGCCAGCAGCCAGGAGGTGTAAACAGTCTGACTGGCACCAGCTGGGAAGTGCAAAGTCAAAAGGCACACGTTGCCTCATCCCTGGTGGGCAGCAGAGGCTGCCTTGTGGGCCAGACTGGACCTGCAAGCTGGCTGCAGTGCAAGCCTGCCTTACAGCCTAAGCTGGAGAATATAATTTTCCTTCTAGAATAATGCAAAAATTGCCCTTAATTTAGAGAGCTATTTTGGAATATGAGACGCAATTGCTAAGTTAGTTGCTTGGATCGGTGTTGCTCCCTTAATTGAATTTTCTAGAGAATGACATGCATGCCATCAGCAAGGCATGCCTTTCCGGTCCCCCCTTTCCTCACCTCATTCACCTCCACAGTGCTTTTTAGACATGTATGATTTGCTCTTCCTGCTACCTGGCCTGGAATAACAGCCTCTGCCCCATGGGCTTCATTCTCCACTGCAACGGTCTTACTTAAACCGGGGGCTGCCTTCTAGAAAACAGTAGCATTTTCCAATTAAAACACATATGTTTTCTTCCTGTATGAAGAATGCCTCTATGCTTCCTCAGAAGATCAGTTCCAAATAACACTCCTCTGTCACTGCCCTACCCCCTCAGCTTCCTTGCTTATTTAGCATTGTCAGTTATACAATAGTTAGCTGTTTTCCATTAATATTCTTCAGTGACCTTGGCAGGGCATGATTTTCAACACCCCTCCTCCAGAAGGAAGGATTTTTTCCAGCTGTTCAGGTAATATGAAAATGTGTTCTTGAAAACTAACCCAGATCTCATGTTACAGCACTCAGTCTTAACTGACAGACAGGTACTGTTTGATAGAGGAAGAGTGTTCAAGGACACGGGTGGCTTAGAATTGCTGGTAGGTGGTTTATGGCCCTATTCCTGCACTGATCTTTCCAACATTAGTGGGCAATCCTATTTAAAATGCCCAATCCTTCTTTTTTTTTTTTTTTCATACAAAATAAAATCTTCTCTGTTATGTACAAGTAAACTCTGATTCTCTGTTCTTTATTTCAGTTGGCTTGCATAGACTAGTACTTTGTCTTGCTCTTTCCCGTACGATCATGAGCAATGCTCTGTGTGGTGCAGCTTCCTCTGTGCTGATCCCATACACTTTTCGAGCCTACAGACCTGCGCACCTTTGCTGTCTGGCCTGATTGCTTTGCTGACTGTTACAGGTTTGTGAACCACTACAGTATTCCAGTAACTCTTTGACCTGCATTAGCAATGAGGTAGTTTTGTTCTAGGCTAGCCTGTACTGTCACGTCCTACACTTACACATTTTTTTTGTGGCTGGATGCCTGAGATGATTTGCTAAATCTCTGCAGGCTTTTCCAACGTCTCATTTCTAGACAGGTATTTTGGTACAAGAAAAAAACGCAGCTCCTCTCTATTTCCCAATTCTCCTGTCTAGTAGGAAGGACTTAATGACTACTCTTTCTAAGGTTACTTCCTAATTTGCGCATTTTCCCTGGATATATTCTGATCAAGAGAAGGGAAAGAAATGCCTCCTGGCTTTTTGGGACTACCTATGGATGTACTGCACACATAGAACCAGGAAGTACAGCCATTGCGCTACCGGATTTAAGACACATCAAACTCATTATTTTGGTAGAATAGGGGAGGAAGAGTTAGAGGAACCAGCCTTGAACTTCTCCACACGAGTCACCCTCAGAGTACAAAAAGAACTTCATGAATTGCTTGGGGAGTTGATAAAATAATAGTAATGGATGTATTTGGGCAGAAAGACAGTTGTTAACACACTCCTATTTTCTGGCAACAGGAGTGTGAGGGCTGGAGTCAATGTCATTTTACTCTATCCGTGTTCAGGAAAAGAACACAAAAGAATCTGATTTTTTATTGTTAAGCTGGCAGTACACAGACTCACAGTTTCTGAGTTCTGGAAAGCCAGACATTCTTCTTAACTGAAGAATATTAAAGCAAGACAGCTTGAACTCTGCTTTAGGCCCAGGAGTGTAAATCTGGAATAAGTTCACTGGTTTTGATGAGGATACTTTGGATTTACACCAGTGAATGAGAATAGAACTTGGCTCTGTATCTTATCCTTCTGGTGGTAGTGAAAAATACGATCCTGATACAGACTTGCAAGTGATCACAGGAGTATTCTCGTACTGATTCTACACTTAACTTTTAAATGCAGGATTTAAGACTGTCCAACATCGTCCAGCTTACGCAAGAGTACCTTTGAGCAATCTGGTAAAGAGGATCTGTAAGAGGAATAGCAATCTAATGCTTGCATTGCTCGTACAGCTTTCCTGTATGGGCCTCTTCTTGCCTCATGAGAGGAGATTCAGAAAATACTGCCATCTTTTATGTTTTTATTTATTGAAGTTTATGGGTATAACACACAATAACACTCATTTATGCAGTAGTTGTCCGGGAAAAGGCTGTGTGGAACTGGAGGAACTGAAGAAGCCCAAATAATTTTTGCTGTAATGCCTTTACAAAAATGTCATCTATGGAGCAGATCATTTTACACACTGGCATTATCAGCTTTTGAACTGCAGCATTATTCTTTCTAGTCCAAACTTGTTTTATTGCAAGTAACTGGTTTGATGATTAAAATGTTACAAGCACAGTAAAGCTGTATAAGCCTTATGTGTTGTTTTGACAAGACCTTCTCTTTTGTGAGAACGTGTATGGAAAGTCTTACAGTCATAAAGCTAGAATCAGTTCTAGCCTTCAAAGATTAATTACTTTTTTTTCTTTCAGGTAACATTCCATATTCTGCTATGACTTTCCAGTTGTTTACTTGCTATAGTGCAAAGACTTCCTGAGCCACCCTCCTCGGCATGATAAACCCACAGATACAGTGCTTTAAAATGATACACAGATGGGACTTTCTAAGAGGCATCAAAGCCGTTAGATTTGTATTGCTTTTCCTGTTGTTTGGTAATCACTGAGAGGGGGTGGATCTCTCTGTGACCTGGCTAATTGAAATGAAAGTCGCGGAGTATTAAAAACAAATGGGAAGATGGAAAAGAAAGTTGCAGTAGGATTTTCAAAGGAGTTTTCAATCTTATGGACATTCATTGTCACTTGAGTGCCCAACTGCCTCAGGCTGCATTGGAAGTCTCATCATGAGAGCCGGAAAAAAACAAAACGCCAGCTAACCCATAGCTCTAAACTTAAAAAGAAAAAAGAAGCTACAGTCACAGACTAAATAGAGCATGATTTGAGGCCATGCTGTGCTTCTGCCACTGTCTTAAATTGGGCAAGCGTGTTCATGTGCTTTGATTTTTCCTAGAGACAGAAAAGAATCAATAGAAGTGTCATCAAGCAGCATATTTTGCTCTTTATTCACCTTGATAATCCCTATCCTTAGCTGGAATCTGCTGCCAGTGTACTTAAAAAGTAATGTCTTAATTGCACAAACCCTTAAACTCAATAAGATGGTATTCGTTAAAGTTTAAAGGGATGATATAAGAAAGCCCAAACACTTTTGGTGCTGAATATTCATGAAACACAGTGACTCTGGCTTTTCTCCTGTTTCTGAATACTTAACAGTTGAAACTAAGCAATGTTCCTGTCCAGTAAAGCACTTACTCTTTGCATAATACTTGAGGCACATGAACGGTTTTATGAAACCAATTAAACCACTTAGGAATTTAAAATAACTAGATAATGATTTCAGATACATTCTAACCTAGTTTACTCTGAGCCAACAAATAGATTTTAATTTTTTTTAATTGTTTGGTACTTCTTTCAGCCTTAATTTTCCATTATTCTTTCAATGCATGAGAAATTGGGATAAACCAATAGAGTGACTTCACTAGCATGGGCTTCTTTTGAAGCAGAGAACCGTGTCTCGGTGTTATAAGCGTCTAAGCATGTCTCATTGAGCATAATGAACAGGGCTTTTATTGATGCCATTAGAGACCTTATATAATTAGTGATGTCTACTTTCTAATGAAGAGTATGTTCAGTGTCACACGGATGGCACATCTGTTTTGTGTGACATTTCTTGAGAATTATTTACATGAAAGTCCATTACTATTGTGGATTCTGTTTATATTTGTTGGGACTTTCCCATATGGTGTTGTTGGACATACTTAATGCCTACAGAACTGTAGGCAGGACACCAGTACTGTGCAGTTACAGCAAAATACATAAAATTTCCGGGGCAATCAAAGTGTGATATGGATGAAACCATAAACACAAATGAGGTCAATGTGCGTGTCTGATTTTTTTGTCTTTCATTTGCTCTGTTCGTAGAAAAGATCCACAGACTAGATCCACATGTTACCAAGACATTATTATTTTGTTTTTAAGTTCTCAATGTTTTTTTGAACATTAAGAATTTTCACCAGTGGACACTATATTCTGCTAGTGGTTGACAAAGCTCTTAATAAGTTTTCTTGACCCTTCCGTAATAATGACACAAGACTGAAAAGTTTTATCACTGCTATGCTGATTTACAACTGCATGGCTGCAAACTAAGAAATCTGAGATACTCCAGTGGTGATACAGTCTTAGGTCTACAAGGGAAAACTATAATTCACATTTTCTCCATAACCTTCAAACCCAAAAGTTGTTCTATGTACTTAGACAGTAGCTCAGGTAATTCTACTGTTTTCTTGTGTATTTGATATATGTTTAGTCAATGATTTTTCTATCAGTATACATATTAAACACTGCATGGCATAGCAGTTGGTGGGGCAATTAGTGGCACTGCTTGCAATACAAGTTGCAGTATGCTTATATTTAGTATAAAGACTAATATAATCTGAATATAATTGCCAGTAAATATAATCATGATTGTTAGGTGATCATTCATCAGTATAGATAGAGGAACACAGCATCAGAAAAAATGGGCATATATTCTATTTGCACTTAAAATACTACTTCTTAACGTATAAGAACTGATGAGCCTTCTCCAAATTTATTCTTCAGTTAAAGCTTTGTCTCATTAGCCTGACAGAGTTCACATTAAAATAGGATACAAGCTTTTACTCCATATTCTGAAAGCATAAAATAGGATACATTATGGATAGGATAAATACCTTATTTCCTTGTCAGAGGTTCCACTGGTACAAAGTACTATCGGCAAGCTGATGTTAAGGAGAAAAACACAAATCATACCAAATCCTTTTGTTTAGAAGATGACATGTAAAAAGGGAAAACTAAGTTTAGATATGGTGAACCTGCTTCCTTAGAAGATTGTCCAGCCAGATACTTTTAATTTTAAAAGATTTATAATAGCCTTAGTATAAAGGCATTTTGGAAATTCAGTAATGAATCAACAGCAACATTAAAAAGACTGAACAGCACAAGTAATTAAATATACTTAATTATTTTTACTGCTGATTTCCCAAGGTTTATTAATGGTCTAGAGAGACAGACAAAACCCCTGAATCTACAGGATTCTATAAATGGTCATGTGATTAATAGACCTTAAAGTGCAGATCTATTGCTATAGAAAAAGTTGTGTCACTTCTGAGCTGGGAGAGTATTTATGGCATCTCAACCGCTGACACAACAGGAGGGCTTTTAATATCTCATTGCTGAAAAACATTCTTAATTTGAAAATCCAAATTTGTTATCTTTTCACACTGCACAGCTGACATCAGTCAGGGTGTTGAAATCAATGGTTTGACATGCGATTCTTTGAAAGCATGGAAAAAGCTGTGTGATCGAATCTTTGTCCGCTTTCAAAATAAGTCTTTCAGCCACAGTTCTGGCATTAGATCAGCAAAGCCTAGGCTGACAGTCATGACCAGCCTGGTAGGAGGCTTTTCTTCTTTCTTTTTTCTTCTTCTCTTCTTTACTGGTCCATGTGTAGCCCCATTGATTAATTCTTCTCTTCTGTCTCCCAAACAATCAAGACAAAACAAAGAAAAAAACCAAATCTTGTGCCACGTGTAACTAAGAAGGTTGGTTGGTCTTCTAACCTCATTTATTTATATTTTTGCTTGCTAAATCCTTCACAGCAGGAGCTGTCTCCTTCCCAAGTTTGTACAAGATGCAACCCTGGAGGGGGCTTTGGGAATGACTTCCATCAACCCTAAAATAACAAGTGCTGAGTTTGATCCAGGATGGTGTGTTTGCAGAGCATATGCACTGTATATTCTAGGTTTCCAAACTTACTGCAGTAACCAGAGTGAAAGGGAAAATCTTTCCACCTCCTCCTTATATGACTAAACAAACATTTCTAAATGGCTTTCATTAGAACTAGTAGGCAAATTTCACAGCTCTCAAGATATGATACAATAAAACTGAATTATACTGCAGCTTCAAATCTTTTTCTGTAGAGATCTGAGAAGCCCCCGGCTGTTTGATGGTCTGAACCAGTTTCTGACATATAACTTATTCTTGAAGATGTACACAGAGTAGATCAGTTTTGTGTTTTAAACTGAATATAACAATATGAGTTATTATATAACAAAGACAGATAGCTCCTGCATAACGTACACAAGTTTTCTGAATCTTCTCTGCAACTTGCATTACTTCTACTAATTCTTCCCTTTCAAGCTTTCTGAATGCCTCATTGATTTTGCAACTGTTGTACCCACTTGTGACAAGTCATGCCACTTCCAGACAGTGGTAACTAGTAAGCAAAGCTACCCAATGTGTCACCCAGGATTTACCACAGTACATTATGAGCTGGTGTGAGCTACAGCCCCTTCCCTGCCAGGGAGTGGCCAAAGTCTCTTACCACAACTTGCTGGCAGGCGCAGAGGGGCTCGCAAGGGCTGCTGCATGGGACAGACTCTTACAGCGGTGTGAGACCCACTGCCGAATGTCAAAGCTGAGCGTTCATGACTCAGTCACTGCCCGTGGTGCAGCATGGGACCTTCTGGTCTGTGTTCTCCAATTCTGCCTCCTGCCATGCCTGTTTTTTCCAGCTTGATCTCTTGCCTGTTGTGCTCCCAGTTTCAGTTGCCGTTCTGTTGATTTGGCTGCAGTCAGCAAGGTTTATGACTGTCTTACACAAGTCCTGAGAGACAGCTTTGTTGGTGTGAATAATTCTTTCTCTGAGCCCCCTAATTACTGCTAATATTTGTTTTGTTTTCATAACAGCTCCACGCCAGATTTTCCATGAGGAGATTACCAATAATGCTGCATACCCTGAGGAGTTCATGTGCATACTCTCCTGCTGTGTCAACTTTTTACTCATTCTTGGTAAACATATCTTGTCTGGGACAAGTGTGGCCTGAAAGATGACATATGGTGCACTGATGCTCATCTGGGCTTTAGGAAAATTCATGACCAGTTGAAGTCAGTCCTATATCTTTGATTCTGGTATCAGATTCCCCTCACACACTGTCTCCTCTGCGTGAGCAGCCAAAACCAAGCTGCTTCAAGGTGCAGGCCAGATTATGGCAGTGCTGTTTAATTTCCTATCCAGCATTTAGCTCCCCACATTTTCCTTGTGGATTGCTCCAAACTGCCAGTCTGACCACGTGATCTGATGTGCAGCCAGCTGGCTGGAGTACAGTCAAAGCCTGGTCAATATTTGGAAAGAAGTAGTCACGTTGCCTGATTTCAGCTGAAATAATGGAATATCCATAAATATAACATGATTTTTGAAGAGGTTGAGAAGCTAGTCATTTGCTAGATTAGTTAACAATGCCCTTAGTCTATCCATCAAATGAATTAAAGCACTTCTACAAAGGCAAATCACAAAACAAGCTAGTGCAAAACTGTCTCAAGCACCTTGCCAGTGGTCCAAGACCTGAGCTTTGCATCCCACAAATTCATTTCTCAACAGAAGCAGCAAAAGTTGGGGAGATAAATGGTTAACAAAATGCATAACACCTTAAAATTCTTCTCCACTTGTAAGTGCAAAACCACTTAGCTCCCCTGCACCTCCATAGTCTCGCTTACCCTTATCTTTATAAACAGGAGCCGGCAGAAAGATTGGAGCAGTAAAAAGAAGTGACTTCCAAACAACGTAGTGGGCTGCATGGGCCACTGTCCTATTTGGATACCTCTTGATCTGGTCTTATGAATTAAAAAGAGCCAGAAAGTGAGGTTGCAGACATGAGGTCTGAGAACTGCTGAGCAGATGCTGGGCAGGAGAACTGTGCAGTAGTTACTGTCTTATTTTCTTGTCATAGGTATCTTGTGCTTTCCATGCCACAGTCACTTGTCTCGACCCTTAATTAGTTTCTAAACAATCTATATAAATCAGCCTGCACTGGGGTAGGAAATTCATTAATGAGCTGTTTAAGTAACTGGACAAGATCTGGGCCCAACTTTCATTGACCTCAGTGCGAGGATTTTACTCCTCATGTCTTGAAAAAGACAGTGACTTAGGTATCGCTTGCTTCCCTAAATACAAACAGATTATGCTATTAAACTACCTCATCACTTTTATATTAATGTAGGATTTATTTATTTATAAAGAAAAACACAAACATGAATGTCGTAACACAGCTGAGAAACACAGTGAAAAATAAAAGTGGGATGAATGTCTTTCAGTAAATACGTTTACTTTAATTCATGACTCAGGCCTAATTCTTGCCATGATTTTGTTATAATAAATTCTAAAGAAAATAAGATTACAGTGATAAAACAACATCTCTTACCAATGAATATCTAGTGCACACATGCAAGCAGTTAGGCTGTCTGCCTACTCTGCCAGCTAAAAACCACCTCAGCTTAGTTTTTCACTATTATTTCCAAAAGCATCTTTGAAGTTTGATCTGAAACAGCTCATCCTCGGAACAATGTCTCAGACTTCTCTGCCCAAAACAAATAATTCAATTAAAAGAAAAACAAACAATTCTATTGTTCCCATGATTAATACTCACTTTTGCTTGAAACCTCCTGAAACTGTTCAAGAGATTTCTTGTCATAAATCCTTTGTTGATATGCATCTGAATTGCTTGAAGTAAGAGATTTCTAAATTACAGCAACACAGAAGTATTTAAAATGAAAAGTTTTTGGTCCAGAAGTATAATTTCATTGAAAGAAAGTTGTTCCCTGCTTAAATTAATATTTTGACCTAGAAATAAAAAAAATTCTGAAATTTTCATGATGTGAAGTTTTAGCATTTTTAAAATGATATTTTTAAATGTACGTACAGACATAATAAGTTCATAGCTATTTGCAAGTGTGTGACATTTAAGAGATGCTTACTAGCGTTAACTCAATGCTTACATTTGAGAAAATATCTGAAATGAAGAATGAGGAACAATTAAAATGGAACTTCACATGCAGTAGCCTATTGCATTGGCTTTTTTATTATCAGTCAAGAGAAACTGACACTACTAAAGTGAGACAATTTTACATGTCTGGTTTAGGATGAAATAATTTACACTTAAGAGTGCCTACAAAGATGCACTTTATAACTTAGGATCACTATCTCAACTACAGATGTCTACAATAGGTGAGATAAACCAAAAGAAAGGAGAATTACAGTACACATTGCTGTATTTCACCTGTGCAATGTTGTCCATAATTCCTGTTTTTCTGTGCTTTATCTTAGTATACAATTTCAAGGCTTTCTGATTAAGAAAACTTTTACCGAGCATATAACTTCCTCTCCCACTAGTGTTTTCCAAGCTGCATATAGTGATCTAGTCACTTGCATATTGCAACATTAGCAGCAAGGAAAAGAATGAACAATTTTTTTTTTTTATTTAGGTCTTTAAAAAGTTGTTACACACAGCTATAGTCTTGCAACATAGTGAAGGTGACATTACGAGAAAAAAATCTACTTATAACAGGAGCAACAAGTAGGAAAAAAAATAACCGTCAATTTTTTGAAAAGAAAGGAAAGCAGTAAGATTTTACAATTTTATCTCTTTAGTTTATATTTATTTTGCAGTACCAGACTAGATCTCAATATTCTAGTATTTCTAGTGACCAACAGCTATCTTCATGCGCAGATGATTAGAATAGAATAGAATAGAATAGAATAGAATAGAATAGAATAGAATAGAATAGAATAGCATAAAACAGAACAGAATAGTTTAGTTCCAGCTGGAAGGGAACTAGTCCAACCTACAATGATCTAGTCCAACTGCCTGACGAAGTCAGGGCTGACCAAAAGTTAAAGCATGTTATTAAGAGCATTATCCAAATGCCTCTTAAACACTGACAGGCTTGGGGCATCGACCACATCTCTAGGAAGCCTGGTCCAGCGTTTGAGCACCCTCTCCATAAAGAAATGCTTCCTCATGTCCAGTTTAAACCTCCCCTGGTGCAGCTTTGAACCGTTCCCATGTGTCCTGTCATTGGATACCAGGGAGAAGAACTCAGCACCTCCCCACTTCCCCTCCTCAGGAAGCCCTAGAGAGCATTGAGGTCATCCCTCAGCCTCTCTTCTTCTCTCTGTGGATTCCCCTCCAGGTTTTAATATTTCCCTCTGTTTACTTCCCTGTCTCACCTTGTGTCAATGGGTACCAGACTTAATTTTCAATCCCAACAGCCTCCTTTTCTCTAAACTAGACAAACACATGAAAATGTAGAGTTTAGGAAAAACACCATAAAAATAAAAGGAAAAAAAATTAAACTATTTGTTTTGTCTCTCCCTTCAGGTAGTAGATAATCATCAGATGATACCAAAAGTGCAGAAAAAGTTCAAATATGATGTGTATGTGTGTGTCTGTGGGTCCTTGTGCATGCCTGCTGTTCCTAAATGCTTGCTGATCCTTTTCTATTCTTGTGAAACTAGTTCTTCTCTCCATTCTGCTCTAATTTCAGACCATTTTAATTGCTACTAACCAGTTTCCATTAGCACCAGTGGAAATAAAATTGCAGACATATTTTTTTTTAGGATATGAAAACTAGAATTTTGACAGGCCCAATTATTAAGCAATAAAGATTAGAATAATGAGTTCATTTAAAAAGGACAGCTTTTCCAACATTTTTCTTATGAAAAATACAATTTAAATGTATAAGTTAGATATGCCCTTGCAAACAGTATATTTTCAAGTTTTTTTACTATACCATGAAATCCCTAAATGCTTGAGTTGTGGCTAAAGCTGGATCTGTAACCAGCTGCAGTTTTCTGCTGAGACACCATGCGAATGAGGGTGCCTTAGGTCTAATTAGGAAATGAGCAGAAACTTGAATGTGTAACTGGCACCCAGTAAAGTTGCATGCCTGTTTCTTGATTATATATTGAAGTTGACTTGTCAGCTTCCATGTCCCTCTGATATAATTAAAAATTTTCTTGTAAATCTTTTAAGGTTTACTGCTTAGGTGTGGCAGCAGTAGATGTCTCACGTATGTCAGACTAGCAGAATAGATCAAATTAGAAGATATAGTGACTTATTAATTTTTATAAATATCACAGAATCACAGAATCACAGAATCATTACGGTTGGAAAAGACTTTTAAGATCATGAAGTCCAACCATCAACCCAACACCACCATGCCCACTAAGCCATGTCCCCAAGTGCCACATCCACACGTTTTTTGAACACTTCCAGAGATGGTGCCTCCACCACCTCCCTGGGCAGCCTGTTCCAATGTTTGATCACTGTCTCAATAAAGACGTTTTTCCTGATATCTAGTCTAAACTTCCCCGGTGCAACTTAAGGCCATTTCCTCTCGTTCTATCACTAGTTACTTGGGAGGAGAGACCAACCCCCTCGCCACCACAACCCCCTTTCAGGTAGTTGTAGAGAGCGATAAGGTCTCCTCTCAGCCTCCTCTTCTCCAGACTAAACAACCCCAGTTCCCTCAGACGCTCCTCATAAAACTTGTTCTCTAGACCCCTCACCAGTTTCATTGCCCTGTTCTGGACACACTCCAGCACCTCAACATCCT
>NW_010558109.1:66620-85058 GCF_000687285.1 Phaethon lepturus | reverse complement strand
GGCAAACGGGCTTGTGGTACGGCGGTTTGCGCGGGAAGGGCTTCGTGCCTTTACCTTTGGGCTCGGCCAGGGAGCAACGGCCGCTCTAAACGCGGTGACCGAGGCAGCTCCCCAGGCAGAGCTCCGGTGGGGACACGTTGCCTCCCAGCTGTCAGGCTGTGCCCTGCTCTTATGGCAGTACCAGGCGGCAGCAGTGAGAATACCTGTGGCAGGTGTGTCCAGGGAGAGGAACTCCTCCGCGTAGTAACAGCTCCGGGAGGTGAGTACGTTGAGGAGTACCAGGGAGTCTGAGGGGGAGAGAGAGAGATCACTGGAGCTGTACCCTGTCTTCCCCGGGACAGGCCTGTCTGGCAGACATGACGCATACGGGGGCGGCCCTGTCCTTTTTTTATTATATACTCTTTGCAAGGAAAATAAATGTGTGTGGTATCTTTATAAAACAAGCACACTGATGATTTTACACGATAATTTTGAAATGTGTTGAAGAGATTATGGCAACTTAGATTCAAGAATAAATAAGTATTCTAAAATAGGGATTACCAAAATAATTATATGACTCCACATAAGGAAAAAAGGAACTGGATCATTTAAAATGGGGAGGATGGTACCCCAGACAGCGTAAGAAGAAATGAGAGCAGTGATAGAGACACTGACAGGTGCATACACAGCTACCTGGTGGTATATCCAGTATTGGCAATTTTTAGATGAAGATTTAGATCAAGATGGGGAATTGAACTTGATGATCCTTATGGGTCCCTTCTGCCTTGAGATATTCTATGATGCCCTCCACCCAGCAGAACACGGTGTCTTAAGAGATAGGGGACAGTGGCCTCAAGTTCCTGCCTGGCGCAGCAGGCATGCCTCCTCTGTGACTAGCCCACCTTCCCAGGTCCCCTTCTCTAACGGATATGAGGCTCTGCACATAGAATCAAAAAATGAAGATGAAAGTTTATCTAGGTTGGAGGTGCTGCCAAGGTTAAGGTGGCCTATGCGCTGTGTCGAAACCACTTCCACAAAGAAAAACAGGTTAGTTATTGTTATAGGAGACTCTCTTCTGAGGGGAACAAAAGGTCCAATATGCTGACAAGACCCACTTGTTATGAAGCCTGCTGCCTCTCTGGGGCCTGGATCAAAGATGATGTAAGGAAACTTCCTACCCTGGTAAGGCCCTTCTATTATTATCCATTACTGATTTTTCAGGTAGGCAGCGATGAAGTTGTGATAAGAAGTCTGAGGGCAAACAAGAGAGACTTCAGGGCCTTGGGACGACTGGTTTAAGGGATTGGGAGCACAAGTAGTGTTATCCTTTATCCCTCAGTTGCAGGGAATGATGGGGGAAGAAAAAGGAGGAGCCAGCAGATCAATGCCTGGCTCTGAGCCTGGTGTCACAAGCAAAATTTTGGGTTTTTTGATCATGGGTTGGTCAGCACAACACCAGGCCTGCAGGTGACGGAACAAATACGCTTGTCTCAAAGGGGGACAAGGATCTTTGTGCAGGAGTTCGCAGGACTCACTTCACTATATTTGAAGGGGGAAAGGGATAAAACCAGGCTCGCTAGAGATAAGCCTGGGGATGGCACACTAATGTTTGAGCGATGGGGGACTTCAGCTTACCACATGTGTGTTGGAAATACAATACAGCAGAGAGGAAACTATCTATGAGGTTCCTGGAGTGTGTGAAAGAGAACTTCCTGACACAGCTGAGGAGTGAGCCAACTAGGGAAGGCACCCTATTGGACCTGTTGTTTGTGAACAGAGAAGGACTTGTGGGTGATGTGATGGTTGGAGGCAGTCTGGGGCATGGTGATCATGAAATGATAGATGTTTTTGTTTCTTGGGGAAGTAAGGAGGGGAATTAGCAGAACTGGACTTCTGGAGGTCTGACTTTGGCCTGTTTAGGTGTTCCCCAGGGCTCAGTGTTGGGGCCAGTTTTGTTTAATATCTTAATCAACGATCTGGACGAGGGGATCGAGTGCACCCTCAGTAAGCTTGCAGATGGCAACAAATTGGGTGGGAGAGTTGATCTGCTTGAGGGTAGGAAGGCTCTACAGAGGGATCTGGATAGGCTGGATCAATGGGTTGAGGCCAACTGCATGAGGTTCAACAAAGCTAAGTGTCAGGTCCTGCACTTGGGTCACAACAAACCCCATGCAACGCTGCAGGCTCAGGGAAGAGTGGCAATACAGCAGAGAGGAAACTATCTATGAGGTTCCTGGAGTGTGTGAAAGAGAACTTCCTGACACAGCTGAGGAGTGAGCCAACTAGGGAAGGCACCCTATTGGACCTGTTGTTTGTGAACAGAGAAGGACTTGTGGGTGATGTGATGGTTGGAGGCAGTCTGGGGCATGGTGATCATGAAATGATAGATGTTTTTGTTTCTTGGGGAAGTAAGGAGGGGAATTAGCAGAACTGGACTTCTGGAGGTCTGACTTTGGCCTGTTTAGGTGTTCCCCAGGGCTCAGTGTTGGGGCCAGTTTTGTTTAATATCTTAATCAACGATCTGGACGAGGGGATCGAGTGCACCCTCAGTAAGCTTGCAGATGGCAACAAATTGGGTGGGAGAGTTGATCTGCTTGAGGGTAGGAAGGCTCTACAGAGGGATCTGGATAGGCTGGATCAATGGGTTGAGGCCAACTGCATGAGGTTCAACAAAGCTAAGTGTCAGGTCCTGCACTTGGGTCACAACAAACCCCATGCAACGCTGCAGGCTCAGGGAAGAGTGGTTGGAGACCTGCCTGGCAGAAAAGGACCTGGGGTTGCTGGTTGACAGCCGACTCAGTATAAGCCAGCAGTGTGCCCAGGGGGCCAAGGCGGCCAACAGCATCCTGGCCTGTGTCAGAAATAGTGTGGCCAGCAGGAGTAGGGAAGTGATTGGATCCCTGCACTCGGCACTGGTGAGGCTGCACCTCGAATACCGTGTTCATTTTTGGGCCCCACACTATAAGAAAGATATCGAAGTGCTGGAGTGTGTCCAGAGAAGGGCAACGCAGCTGGTGAGGGATCTGGAGCACAAGTCTTATCAGGAGCGGAACTGGGGTTGTTCAGTCTGGAGAAGAGGAGGCTGAGAGGAGACTTTACCGCTCTCTACAACTACCTGAAAGGGAATTGTAGTGAGGTGGGTGTTGGTCTCTTTTACCAAGTAACAAGAGATGGGACAAGGGAAAATGGCCTCAAATTGTGCCAGGGGACGTTTAGGTTGGATACTAGGAAAAAATTTCTTCACTGAAAGGGTTGTCAAGCACTGGAACAGGCTGCCCAGGGAAGCGGTTGAGTCAACATCCCTGGATGTATTTAAAAGGTGTGTAGATGTGGTGCCTAGGGGCATGGTTTAGTGGTGGACTTGGTGGTGTTAGTTTTACAGTTGGACCCAATATTAAGGGTCTTTTCCAACCTAAATGATTCTGTGATATTGGCCAGTTTTTTTTAACTTCAGAGACTGATAAAAATATTTATGTGCTGCTAGTCCATTTTTTGGGACAGTCATCTGAGCACCTTTCTGACTCTCGCCTTTTTTCCTACTTTAATCTAAAATAAGTCTCTGCGTTTTTACCACCTGTGAAAAGGGCAAGTCTCTTACAAAAACTGTTAAGTTACGTGACTTTGCACTACATCCCAGGTGAACTCTCATAGAAGGACAGAGGGTGGTAGAGGGATTATCTCTGGGATGTTTGTTCTTTACTAACAGCTAGAAAATTCTTAAATTAGCATTCTGTTTTGATCTCCTGAGTCAGTTCCTTTTTGTGCTGATGGATAGTCAATGAATGTGTCAGGGTGACACCGTGGAGCGTATTTTCAGTTAGTATTACAGGAGTTATACATGTTCACAGGGAGAGTAATATCCCCTTGTGACACAAATATTTAGATGCAAGTCCTTCAATAGAGGATAGTGTAAGAAGCATTTTAAATTGACTATGTCATTCGTGTTAATATTTTATTAGAGTATTCTGCTGGTGCAACTTAGGTGTTTTGTGGAAAAGAGGTATGTGCCCTGAGCTGTACAGACAGACAGAGAGCTGGGCTGTACTATCTCTGGACAAACCTCGTTGAAGGTGGTGCCTGCTGTGTGCAGGCCAGCTGAATGAACTCGGTGCTGGGAATCCTCACGCAGCCATCAGCGTTCGGCATCAGGGCTGTTACTCTCTGCAAAACAGTCCTAAAGGACAAACTAGGAGCACCATTTATCGATATTAAAGATGTTGTAAATATCCTGCACGTTTGTGAAGGCTTTGCACATTGACTGTTCCAGATCAAGTCGTTTGGAAAGAGACAGCGTTAAGGTATTGTTTGAAATGCAAATAATGTAACTCGCATCACATGGTGGTTTTGTTCTCTCCTCCCTATAACAAGGAGGAGCAGCAATCTGGGCAAGGGCTGCTAAGGAGCCTAACGATAACCTGTCCCAGCTGTAGAAGCTCATTACCTGCCCAGTTGTGGGAGATCAGGCAATTAGGGGGGGCTTTTACAAAAGGGCTAGGAGGTAGAAGAGGCAGCTTTCTTAGGGGGGATGTGGTGTGAGTTGGGCAGAGGAGAGACAAGGATGGACAGGACCTTTCATAATGCTGAAGGTATGTGTATCTTATTGGCCTGGTAGATGAGTTTTGTTAAAGTTCATGGAAAGAGGTCTTATGGGTTGCTATGAGCTTGCAACAGCTGCTCTCTGCTGCGAGCACTGGAGCTTCTCCAGTGGGCTCTGCTGTGTACAGCCCTGCAGTTCTGCAGTGTGGGGACTTTCACAGATACCAGGCAGCTTGGGCTGTGGGGACAGCGAGTCAGAGTCTCTTGGGGTTGTCTGGGTTGGTATGGTCTCACCTCTCTGTGGTGCTGTCAGCTTCCTTATGGGCCCAAGCAGGGTTTTTGCTTTTGTGCTGAAACTGTGGGCTCCTCCTTTCTTGCTCCAACACATCTCTTAATAGCACGTGGCTATGTCAGAAATGTAGCTATTCATGTAAAAGGTATTAAATCTATTGAGAGGATGACATTAATAGGACAAGGGGCAATGGCTTTAAACTGAAAGAAGGTAGATTTAGGTTAGATATGAGGACAAAATTCTTCACTATGAGGGTGGTGAGGCACTGGTAACGGGTTGCCCAGAGAAGCTGTGAATGCCGCATCCCTGGAAGTGTTCAAGGCCAGGTTGGATGGGGCTCTGAGCAACCTGGCCTAGTGGAAGGTGTCCCTGCTTATGGCAAGGGGGTTGGGACTAGATGATTTTTAAGGTCTGGTCCAACCTAATCCAGTCTGTGATTAATTTGCGTGTTTGAACAGTCTAGTTGGTTCTCCCTCTGTCTTCCAGGTTAAACAGGTTTCCTCTATGTTTTCCAATAATGGGGCAGACTACCATCTTTTTCTCCCAAAGCACCCGTGGTCCCTGAAGTAGGTACTCGATATATGTGTTAAATATATTTGACAAGTGACTAAGGACTTTTCTTATATATATATATATATGTAGTACTATGTAATATCCTGGTATATGTGCCCAAGTTGGGTTTGGCATCTTCAACTTTAATATTGGAATGCTTAGTCCGCTGTGAAGGCAAAAGATGAAATGCTTACAAATGCCAGGCAGGTCTTTCAGATGAACCTAAAATAAAAGCAGCCTCATACATTCACAGGCTGACCTCCCATGCTGTAGGGGCACAGGGCTCTGGACTATTTTGAGAGTTACCTTGTCTTCGTTTCTTTACTAGTGTCATCTCAGTTTCTGTCATGTAAACCTGCACATTTATATTGACATATTTTCTTAGACTTTCGTACCTAAACAACAACAAAAAATGTTCTTGAGAAAGGATAAGGCTCATGATGTTAAAAAACTAGTGACCTCTTAGATACATTGCTTTTAAGATCTTCTCACTATTTTAGGTAATTCTGAAGCAGCTTTGGGCTGTTTTGATGACTTTTGCAGCTACCTTCTAATGTTTTAGCAGTGTAAAACCACCACATTGCATCTCTCTCAACTGAGAAACATCGTATCTACTTTCTGCCTGTCCCTTCCTCTTAGGTACATGTTAATCTTTAATTAAGGCCAATATTTGTAAGGTGTTTATAGGAGGTCCTGTGTTTTCTGTAAACTGGCATATGAATGTCTGCTTAGGAATACCTTTTGTTTTTACATTGCCTTAATGTAAAGGTAATGTGGTAAGAATTATGCAACAACTACTAACAGTGAGGAAAAAAAGGAAATGAAAACTAGCCTCTGTAAGCATAGACAAAATTAGATTCTGGTCCTGGTAGTGAGGAAGATGTACTATTTTATGTGATGGGTGCAAAAGTATTTTTCTTTCCAAAAAAAGTTATGTTACAATATTTAAAGTACACAGTAACTGTTGCAGGCTGAGTCACTGCAATGTGTACTGGGGTGGGGAGAGGGATTAATACTAAAATTTACAGCAAGCTTTTAAAGCTTTTAGTACAAGAAACTTCCTTTTACGTCAACAAACCACTATCTTGGAGCCTTGAAGTGTTTGGGCCCTGGGTTTTCTAATGCCATTTTGTATCCCATAAAGGCTTACTACCTTCTTTGTAAATACCTGTCAGGGAATTTTCAAGTCAGACTTTGTAAATCAGTTCAAAAGATGTTGGGAGGACCCTTTAAGATTTGAGCTGCTCAGGCTCACAGCCTGTCAAATTTAACAGGTCTTATTGAAAGCAGCTTGGTTTCCCCATGGTCAGATCCTATTACAAGCCACACTTTGTGTTCAGTCTCAGATCTATGCACAGTTGTGATGAGGCCTTCGGTTTGATATAGCAAAATGAATCTTTATCTAAAGAAAACATATTTCTCCCTTTTGGATATAATTTTGAGAGCTGGAATATAACGTATTGACTGAACAGAACCAATTATGGGTGGTGATAAAATGTTCCAAATCCCTGCCTGGGAAAACTGCTAGAAGAAACTTTTCTGTCTGCTTCTGACCCCTCCGTTCTTTTTCCTGGTGAGAGGAGATGGTTCAAGTAGACTGCAGCAGGCTGTTTTTCTCAGGAAAGGAAATAATCTGCTGATGTGAACTGACAGCTTGTTCACCAAACTGCCTAAACAATACCTTTAACAGAAAAAGGCATATGTCATGACTTTGAGTGTTTCCCAGCTTAAATAAGGCTGAACATAAAGATATTCTTTAATTGCCCCAGTGGAACAGAAAATGACAACTGTTTCTATTGTGCAGGGAGATTCATTGTCAGCTTGTGAATTTGCCTAGTAACTCATGCATCACTGTTTGTCAATGGCTTAATATAAAAACAGTGCACACACTGCCATGCAGAATGTCTGTCATGAGTGCTTTCCTGTGACGTGCAATCTAAAACATGGACCTGGTTTAGGGGGCATGGTAGTGTTGAGTTAATGGTAGGACTTGATGATCGTGAAGGTCCTTTCCAACCTTAATGATTCTGTGAAAAGCTATAGTAGCTGAAAAAATGTAAGTCCATTATATTGTAGAAGACTCACTTTCAACTAAACTAGGTATAGCACTTAATGAAAAGTTTAACAGAGACCAATTTTCTTCATGACTTTTCTGCAGAAGCCTTCTGCAAAAGGCCTACTTTGCAACACTATTGGTGGGAGCTGGTAGAAGTTTATGTTTCTTCCAAGATTTTCTTTTCCAAGCATGCTTGCTGCACAATTTTTTTTCTTTCAGTTGCTTCATCTTCAGGAAGCAAATTCTGCTCAATGATGGGATAGTTTGCAACCTCAGCTGTTCTAAAATGTTTGTGCTATGAGTTCCTCATTTACATTAAAGTTGGGCCAATAAGTAACTTTTTATATTTTGCAAATAACGCAACGGCAAATAATGAATTATTAAAAAAGGGTCAACACATTTTTAAATGTCTTTTGCATTTTAAAATACTGTTTCTTCTGATTTTTCAAAAATGGGAAGAGAGACACAAGGCTGTACATCGAGTCACTATCTTCCTAGTCAAGAGTTAACAGGTGCGGCTTTTCCTGTACTTGGATACAGTATGGGAGGGTGAAATGAATGGAGGTGTGAGGGCAGGGAAAGGATGACAGAAGCAATGGGAGAAAGAAGAAAGAGAAAATAGCAGCAGTGAACTGTGAACATCCATTGCTTTGCGGCTTTACTCGGATTGCATTCCACACGTTGAGTTTTTTCAGGACTCAAGTCAGATATTGAACTGTAGGTGAACTGGATTGCTCATTTCTTTAAAACATTGACCCTCGTATCTACCTGGGAAATATCAACTAATATGCTATCTGTGCAACTGAAATGCAACTCTGCCTAATGACGCTGGTTGTACACAATTTTTTTTCCTCTTTTCCCCCAGAGACTCAACTGCAAATAATGTTGATTAACCTTGACATGTTGTATGTCCAGTGCACATGAATTTTTTTAAAAAAAGCTTAGTGCTTTGGGAAATTAATGGAAGTAGACTTAAAGCTTTTAATCAAAAAACCAAATAAAATCTGTCAGCTTTTCTGAGTTTAGGTGAATCCTTTTTAGATGTAAAAACTAATTTAATCTGTAGCCAGGTGACCTTTACCATACAACATCAAACTCCAGTCCCTTGTGCATGTGTGTGGAAATCTGGTAATAGCTGAATAAAAATAGCTATATTTTAGTGTGGATGAAACAAAGTCTTCTAGGGTGGGGAAGAAATGGAAAGAAGGTGAAGAGAAAAATAATCATCTTTCTTGAAAATGGCAGGCTGTTCTAGCTGGAACTTCCAGCTGAAATACTGGCCTGAGGCACTTGTCAAGCATGGGCTATTACACTCCAACCAGTTTAGCTTTTGCAAAACAATCATCAACAGCAAGCACTGAGAAGTGTCAGTCAGTATTAGCTACAGACCATAGTAAGTGTTCCAGCTAAAACACTTGCACTTCCATTGTTGTGTACAGTAATGATGAAAGAAACATTTCTCATAGAGGTATAACAGCACCCTACAAGGGGAGGTGGAAGAGGTGGAAACAGGCAAGCTACTTGGCAGCCCAAAGTTTGGGGTGATAAATGAAAGCATAGGGGTTTTTTTTTAATCACCTATTTTTCTCTCTTGCCTGTAAGCTTTGTTCTGGTTTTGCTATTGATGTCCACAGTTATGCATCAGCATAGCATTTAGTATGAGATTAAATGAGGAGCATAGGATTAACCTTATCCTTTCTGCAAGACTGAGAAACTAATATTGATTCAGTGTATATTGTCTAGTTGATGACATGTATTCAAAATTATGTGTATATCATGTTTTTCTATGTGATCTTTAGCAGAACAGAAAAGCTGTGTTCTGTCTTTCTGCCACGAATAAGTGACGTTCTTTAAATGTATGGTTAAAGACACAATCATGGACACTTGTTAGAAGCACCTGAACCATTTTCTGTTGTATAGAAATTACTTCTGCTTCACAAATGCTTGATCATCAGACTTCAAGCATTGGAGTTTGAATTCAGACTTGCTTGTTTATCTCACTCTACACTTTCTAACTCATTCTTCTTTGCCGGACTGTCCCAAAATAAATAAAAGAAGTCAACAGACTGCTATAAAAACATGTTTTTCCTAATGATAAAATAAAGCTTAAGTTGGGGTGGGGCAGAAATACTGGAAGATTTTTTCATGGTAGTGTCCTGAAAGGTGAGTTTTGTTCACTCAAGACTATCAGATTTTTGCCATAATTTCGATGTTTATTTGTGCTTGTCTTAGCAGAAAAAAATTTTGAGCATTGCTTTGAGCATGTTCCAACCTACAGAATTTTTAATAAAGTGTTATTCAGGGCAAACAAAATTCTGTACAATTGTATAAAAGCTTCCACACTTAAGGAATGTGCAGGAGTCTCCCATTATTTCAGAGCTTCTGTTGTAGCATTTGGAAAATGTGAAGACAGTCTGGTCCGGCAGATAGAAAAAATGGGGAAAATGTAAGAAAGGAGAACCTAGACAATTTGAAACAAGTAAGCCAAAACTGGAATGATAGAAGCAAAAAAACCCCAAAAACCCCAAACCCAAAAAACCCAACCAAAAAAACTCAACCAAAACAACAAACTCACACACTTGAACAAGATTAGAGAGCAGTATACCAGAAGAGAGTTTATAGAGATGGTATGTCAAAGGTCTGAAGGATGAGCAAGAATGAAAAAGAGAAGCTTTTTTTCAGAAACCTGTTTGACTCACTGAGCGCGTTTTCTCCACCAGTGCAGAACTAGCAAGCATCTTCAGGCAGAACACTTACTCTTATGGCAAATATGCATGCAGCACTCTTTGATACAGTGAAAGGGAGTATATAGAGTATTAAAATGTTCAACACAACCATTTCCATGGATTTATATAGCATTTAGTCTTTTATAAACTGACACAATGACAAAACTATTTCTAACAGTGCTTTATATACATTGTTAACTCTAGGTGATATGATTGCAAGGGTCCAATCCTGCTTATTCTGGAAAAAAAAAAAATCTGTTTTACATGGAGAGAATAGGATTACATCTTAACAGAAGAAAGAGTAGCTGATAAGTACCAAGGGGATCTGCAATGCAGCATAACTATGAAACAAAATAGTTCATAGAACATCAAATTCTAAGTAAAGTTATTCTTCAGATTTTATTTGCTCCTAAGTCAGTTTTCAGTAGAATGATTTTCACTTCTCTCTGCTCTTAATGTGCTATTAACTTATTGCAAATCTTGCATGTGAAAAAGCTTTTGCCTTGGAAGTTCTTTGCAATGAAAATTTTCATCCTGACTTAAGGCCTAATGTTACCAGGTGAGGAACAGCCTCCAATTTTTTGAAGGTAAGAGTATGCCTACTATGACATACAGTAGCCTTCAAGTTAAAACCCATAATGCTCAAGATCTTCCTGCTATTAATGCTGAAGAAAAACTGAAGACAGAAACAGATCCATAAGTATATTTGAAAGTATCAAACTGCTTGTATTTGCAATAAAGGCAGAGAACAAGAGTCGAGGTTTTGTGACTGGGATGATGCTGTAACAGTAGTTATGTGACTGCAGTAGAACTAAGAGGTCACCAAAGGATGAATGAGAAGTTCAAGGGATTGCGTGGATAGGACTTCACTCTGTAATAGTTAAAGGGATCTTGTTTTTTAACTGTTAGAGAAGCTTTGCTTGTAACTGAACAGGAATGAAAAGCAACAGGAAGGTTTTACCTGCAGTGCTGCTCAGCTACTTCCTTCCTCTCCCCTCTGACATGCACAGTCTCCTTTCCTCTCACCTTCTTTTAGTTCTAACAGTTATTTTTCTGTTGTCCCCTTTGGCCTCCTATCAGGAAATTTTTCTTCTACTTACACCCGTCCCCTGTATTTCTGTGCTTTTGTTCATATTTATTAATTTTTCTCTTCCACTGAGATAATGGGGAAAGCAGAGCAAGAGTTACTGTAACGTGCGACTTCCCTGTGTGCTAGAAAATCAGCTGCCGTGTCTGCAGGGGATGGAAAAGGGGCTAGGTGGTGCTCCAGCTGTAGCTCCGCTATGGCGAGTGTAGAAGAAGCAGAGCAGGAGGAAGACTTAAGGAGGGAGTGTTCAGGTGAAGAAAAAAGTAGTTTGGTGTTGTGCGTTGTAGGAAAGGATCTTCCCTGACAACTTCAGTCGTTACTCAGTATTCAATATTATAGGAAGGATGTTGAGGAACTATTTTGGAGCCAGCCTGATCTTTCCATGCCCAGCTCGGAAAACGATTCAGCAGCCAGAATAACACTGGTTGCAACGTACAGTATAATTTGGTTCCAGAGCACTAGTAACCTTGGAGGTTTATGACAAAGCGAAAGGAGCTGCTGTAATAAAAGGGACATTCAAGGTCAATGTTTTTTCCTTTGTTTCATTTGAAAGAAAAAAGTGTGAACAATTCTTTTCTTCAAGTTATAGTGGTGGAAAATGTTACAGCTTTAAAAAAAAAGTTCATTAGTCTTGCTTATGCAGATATCCATGGATATTTTGCTACAGAATCATTTTCCTTAGTAATGAGGTAAAGTTATTTAGCCATTGTCAGTAAATAGTGCATCTTAGAAAATTTGATGCTTTTCTTGACATTTTAATCTCTTTCTTTATCCCAGAAAGCAAATAGCATCATGATTTTTCTCAAAGTATTACTGAGATTTGTTTTAAACCCCCACAACCAAGCCATGTAAACACGTGTTAAGTCCTTTAGCTGTTACAGAGCTCTAAAATAATGTTAATTTTTTTCTGTCAAAATGCTTTTAATCTTATACTAGGATTATACAAGTTTCTATGCCTCACCATAGGATTAAATTTTTAACAGTCAGAAAGGTTTTTTTTGGAAATGATTTGCACTTTCTGTAGTCAGAGTCCCTATGCAAGTCCTCATCAGGTAAAGCCCATGTCCCTAACAACTGGATGGTGCAGAACTTTAACTGAAGATTTTGAAGTGTGCTAATTGTAGTTGTGGACTGCTTGAGAGTCTCTGAAGGCATGAAAATACTGAATAACTTTGGTCTGTTGCCTTCATTTCAGTATCTGTTTGTTCTGTAAGATTGCTATGCGTGACTTAAAATATAAAAAAAAGAGAAAGTGTAACAGCTGTTGCAGTTAGTCCAATGATATATAAGTATCAGTTCCAATGAAAATGTTAAATATTTTCTGTGGTATGATAGCATGGAAAGACAAGCATTTCTGCTGCCCTGTGTAATAACAATAGGCATCTGTATGCTGCTGCTTCTGAGATTCAGACCCTCTACAGCCTTTTTGCTAGCTGTGTTTCATTAACTTTTATATACCTCTTGCCTTCAATAACAGCAAATGAAACTCTGGCACAATGTCTCCCTCTAGGCCACGGACAACTCCAACTTCCAATAATTCAGTGTTGGAGTTGAATAAAAGACAAATTATTCTGTCATGTGTCGGTAGCTACAATACATCAACGAGTAAATACAAGGTACTTACTGTGAAAGAAGCAGGGATATTTTCAATTACTGCCAGCTACTTAATTATCCATGGCGCAGGGGTGTGTGAAGCTGTGTGGCTCATTATGTCGTACAAAGCACCGCTTCCTGTTTGGCTCCAAACCCTGTGTTTCCTGTGCTTGGGCACAAGGGGCCAGAAACAAAACTTGAGGTTTCTGTGGTTTTTTTATGTTAGTTTAAGAAAGTACAACATGTGATAAACTTAAACTTGTAAAAAAGGTTATACCAAGGGGTAAAAAAAAAAAAAAAAAGTTTATGTTCTGGGTAGCATGTGTTTGTGTACGGCAGACCTGAAGTTGAGTGGAACACAGCAACCACAAGCACTCTAAAACTTTTGCTTTCTTATGAATAGACTTATATGATCTTGCTCAAAGCAAAACAACACATGACCCTTCCAAGCAGCTTGATATAGTAGCTCACTGATGTTCTCCAGCCTTCATTTATTCTCATCCTCATGGTCTAATGTACAGGCCTTGCATGTAGCACATCTATAATGGCTGAGAAGTAATTCTGGTGACCAGTCTGGAGAGCCACCCTCCTGATTAAGCCTGCTGTAAAGAGTGACAGAAACGGTGTCCTTCCCAGGCAGATTTACCTTCTCTTACCCTCTTGAACTGCTGCAGCTTGTTTTGTTCCCTAGCAAAAGTTTTGAGTTTTTTTTTTTTTAAACTTCATAGGACTTCAGCACCTCATTATTTTTTCAGTTTGGTGAAGACTTTGATGCTGAAAGGTGACCTACTGGAAACAGTCATCTGTAAATTACAGGAATTACAGTGGTTTTATGTACTCTCCTTTTTTTCTTTAAAAAAAAAAGGGGGGGGGGAAATGCTGTAGAAAATACTGAGTTTTTTGTCTTGTAGAATTCTACACAATACGTATTTAAATTCAGGCTTCTAAACTGGGATTTTATCTTCCTGTAGGCTTAGATAAGAATCCTGATCCAAAGTACTTTTACAGAAATAGGATATTTTCAGGATGATACCCCAAAGACTTGATAGAAGACAACAACTGCACATATATCAAATAGGTCAGAATCATGCTCTTGTTAATTCATACTTTTTTTCCTATTTGCTCATATACCTTTGATAACTTTCAGAAATAAAAATAAGGTGTTCTTTCAGTAAGGCAGGACTCAATTTTAGGAGGAGGTTGGACCCAAGTGAGAGAGACCAGCCATCGTGAGCACTGGGTCTATCCCTGCCAGGGGAAGCTGGTGTCCCAGCTACCTTGATGGTGGAAATGATCACTCTGTTTGGGTTTTTGACTGTTGATGAAGCAGTGGCTAAACAAATTTCATAGACTAGATTTAACCCCTTCCTGGATGTGTCTTCTGCAGAGCCCCTCTTAATTTAGAAAATTACTTCCCTTGCAGGCAATAAAAGAATATGGCCAAACACTTTTTGTTACAGCTTCTGTTACCCTCAACTTTCTGTGTCGCTTTCAGTGAACAAATATCTGGTTTTGCAATTTGTTTCCTGAAAACATTAAGTTGGTAGCGGTTTCATTTGTCCAAATACTTCAAAATACTTATGACCTCAATCAGTACAAGTTTCTCCTCTCTTTTATAACTCCACAGTGAAAATAAAGGTGCTCTTCCTTTTTTGGGGCTTTGAGTACATGTCCATAAATGACAGTCATCTTAAGAGCCCTGACTTGAAATAGAAAGATCTCTTATTGATGAGCTTTTTACAAAGCAGGCAACATTTTGGAAAAAAACAATGCCAAATAATGTTTTCTTTTTTGGACTATATATTTTCTTTTTTGGACACTATATAGTGTTCGCTCTCCCCTTCAAAAAAAAAAAAAAAACCAAACAAACCCCAACCAAAATCTGGCATTGCAGGCACATGTGTGAGCAGATTAGTATATAAGGATTCAGCCAAAATTCTTGACTAAAGGATATGTCAATTTGCTTGAGACTGTCTCTCTTGTTCGGGGACGTCTTTGCTTATTCAGATTTCAGAACACAAAACACCTTGCTTGATAGTTGTTGCCATCACTTATGTGTGTGAGGTTGTACTGGTTTTGGTTGAGATGGAGTTAATTTTCTTCCTAGTAGCCTGTATGATGCTATATCTTGGTTTTGTGACCAAAACTGTGGTGATAACACACCACTGTTCTAGCTTTTGCTGAACAGTGTTTATACAGCATCACGGTGGGATGGACAAGAGGCTGGAGGAGGAGGACACAGCCAGGAGACCTGACCCAAGGTGGCTAAAGGGGTAGGCCATGCAATATCATGCCATGCTCAGCAGTAAAACTGGGAATGGAGTGGGGAGTTTGCCAGGGCTTGCTGTTGCTCGGGGACTGGCCGGGTGGCAGTTAGCTGGTGGTAAGTGCTTTTTCCATCCCTTGCTTTTCTTTTGTTTTGTCATCTTTTTCTCTTTTATTTATTAAGCTGTCTTTATCTCAACCTAAGAGTTTTCTCACTTATGCCTGCCTGATTTTCTCCCCCCTCTTCCTGTAGCTGCCTACCATGGTTAAGCCACAACAGGGGTCATGGCCAGTTCAGAAAAACTGCATGGATATTAGGAGCTAGAAATTACCTGATTTAGTGCTGTCAGTCCTTAACTTCCAGTTCGCAGAAGTATACAAATTGCTTCTGTGATTTATTGCACAGCTGGCTATCAGGAGAGGACAAATATATTTCATTTTTGCAAAGTAATATATGTATGCATGCATACAACAAGCTACTTTGTCAATGTCACATTAATTATCCAATAATATTGAACCTAATTCTTGCTGTAAACTTAGATGTGCATTTCCTTGCATCGTAATAAATTATGTACTAAACCATACCTGTTACTCCAAAAATGTTTCTAGTAAAACTCAGCCCTGCCAATTAACTTAAAAATGAATAGCAAGAGATTTCTCCTGTTCTCTAGCTATTACTTCAGGTATTACAAATGTTCTCCTTCTGTCTGTATAGACAGACTTCACTGTTTAATAAGTGTCATAGTATGGTGGTTATGTTGCAGAAATTGCAGTCAATTAATCAGTAGATTCAAATTTTCTCTTCCTGGCCTAGATTTCACTCAAGAAATCTGTAATCATTTCATCCAGTTTCCCTGGTCCTATCTCTGTAAAGATAAGTACTTAAATTCTTTATGATCTTTCTTCAGGATTCTCTGCAGATGACCTTACAATAATTGTTTTAGTTTTGAAAACATCTTTTTTTCAAATGAATCCTTTGGATTATATTTCTTGCTTAAAAAAACCCAAACAAAACCAAACAACAACAAAACCTCAAATCCTGTGCTCTGTGCATTTAAGAACTTGGAGAAAGCATCATGAATTGCTGTTGCTCTGTTGGAGGGAATTGTGAAAACTATCTTCATCTAGTTTTGGTCTTTGTTTTATGCTTGGCAAATAAAAGAAATAGAACAAAAAGAGACAAGTTACAAGAAATTTTGGGTGTGTTTTTTTTTCTGTGGTTGAAAACTAGCAAACCTAGTTACTGGCTGACTATCAAAAACCTTTAGATCTGTCAAAATATCATAGTACAAAATAAGATGGACAAAGCATTGCATCTGACGAACAGGAACATGCAAAGGAAAATCAGGTTAGAGAAACATAAAAGGAAAAAGGAAGAGTACTTCATTTCCTGGCAACTTCCTAGCAATATACTGCAGTCCAGGAGTCGTTCCCTGTAAATTCCTTCCATATGACAGTGATGTGAAATCTTACAGCTTATAATGTAAGCTATCCTTTTTGCTCAGCCAATAGAAAGCTCTGGTACTGAGAGCACCAAAAGCAACCCCAGAAGGTGATAGGACTTCACCTCTAATCAGCAATTTTGCATTTGATGCTGGTGTTAGTGATGAAATAACTCAAAGCTGTCATTAAAGACGCTGGGTTGGCTTCACTGCTGCACTGAGTTTCTGCTGTTTTCAGTAGCTATAGAGGGACCATCAGGGTACAATTTTTAGTTCTCAGTCTGTCTAGCTCCACGGTTGTTTGAAGTCATCCAAATAATTTCCTAACATTGGCAGCTACATTTCAGGAGTTGATCAAATAACTTAAAACAGCTAAGACCAGTTTCTTCTCAAGAAAGTAATTTGTGTTACATACAGTAAGATGTAAGTAAGCTCAGGAGATCTGTTCAGAGCTGAAGTCAGTGTAATTCCGCTATTAAAAAAAGTGCCCCCCCCCCATTAGGCAAAGATACTGTTTTTAAAGTACTCTGTTGCATGCAGAATACCCCTTTCTCAAAAATATTTTCTTGTGACCTTTAGACTGCTCTCTGTACAGAAAAACTTGCTCAGAGTAACTGGCTGGCCACACTCATCCTCCTTTACAAAGGCAAAATTACTCCTCGGAATAATCCTTTTTTTCAGAAAGTTCCTGAGCAGTGATGCCAAGTCCTGTCTCCAGCTACCCCTTCCTAGGTAGACCCACATGAAAGGATAATGATTGTTGGGTATGTCATGTCCTGACACAAGTTCCCTTTGCAAAGGTCATGGAAAATGGTTAATCAGTTTTTCTGTACATCTGTGGATTTATCTGTGGTGTGAACGTTATGGCACGCTGTGCCCTGTGGACCAGTTCTCAGGGGGCTGGCTACACCTCATGTTTGGCAAACTTCCTTTCACTTGGGGAAGTCCACACAACTGAATAATCCAGGTTATTTTATCCTGTATGTGGGTTAGTATCGTGTGCTTCTCTTCTTCATAATGACACTTGCACAATGTAAAGCAGGATTTGATTAATGAGAAGACAGATATTTTTTAAGAATAGCTGACATCCTTTATGTTCCCCGGTTATAGTATAAGCAAATCATCACAGCTGATCTGCCAGGACATGCTTCATTCCTCTCTTAAGGCTTATTATCTGAACAAGCTTACAGAAACATATCAATGAATGCCTTAAGACTATGACAGCTCATTAATCATGTAGTCCTACAATAAAAATAGACATAAAATGCATTAATTATGTCTCAAACAGTTACATTTGTTGTTTTTTTGAGCTAATGTTGAATGATAGCTATTTTTCCGTAAAAAAACAATATTTGCTTATTTTTTTCTAAATAATCAGTGAAGTTTTAACAGAATAATATCTTGAATAACAACGTGTAAATATAGATTAATAAGCTTGAAATTCTGAGTCAAATTCTGTGCTGAAATATTTATTCCTTTTGAAATTGAGCTAATTTAAGGTTATTGTCCTGCAATTTTATTACATGGTATCACTTTTACAACTAAAGAAAAGAGAATAAGAGATACATAGTTTAGCTGATGAGAGATAGACAGTGAGGAATATATACTAGGTCAGTGGTTCTTCTTTTGAATTGTCTTTGAAAGATTTTTTTTTTTTTTTTTAAATCTTTTCTTTTGATGCCAGTTTACCTGTAGTATCTCACTCAGGAGCAGTAAACAAGTTTTATGAAATGTAGTAATGGGGACCTGTACCCTTAAAGCACTGTGCATTTATTTCCCCTTTTCAATCTACAAGCGTTATAACCAAACAAAAGTTGATACCTTTCCTTGAAAAAGCAGCCTTTTAAGTTCGTAAATCAGTAGACCACACTAGTAGCCCGCAGATAAAGTTTAAAAGCCCATATGTAGGG
>NW_010558109.1:54729-66598 GCF_000687285.1 Phaethon lepturus | reverse complement strand
TAGGGAAAGGAATATGCTGTGAACAGATAAGTCTTCAGAAATGAACAAGTTTGCTTAAATATTTGAAGGATTTTGATGAATCATTGGGGGCAAAGCTGATATTACTTCCACATGGATTTCATTTTTTAGCTAAACTTTGAGAAATTGAAGACGAGAGAAATAAAATCTGTGTATGTAACGTACACAATGAATATAGACAAAAGTAAAATTAATACTAAATGCAAAAGTGTTTTATAAGCGTTGGCTGGAGGACATTAGACAGTCATCACAGGGTCTATTAAAAACAAATCCTCTGCCCAGAGTCTTAATTGTCATTACAGACCTCACCCCAATGAAGTCTGTAATCCTTTTGCCTGTGGCTTAAATAAAATGCAGGATTCATTCTTTTGGCTTTTTATTGTCTTTATGGGATTTCTTTCAGTAGCATATCCTATGTTGAATGGGGCTCTGAGGTATGAAATTTGAAGTGAAACCCTGTTTTCATGCATATTAATACAAAATGTCCAAGAACTCCAGGAATTTACCCTTAATATTTATCGGAACCAGCCTGGAACCAGAGAACAGAATAAATGGTGATTCAGGCACAGGTTTGGCTTGAAGCATGTAGATGATTCTATTGGCACCTCACTCTATGAAAATGCTAGAGTCATCAGTGACATTGAACCTTGAAGTCGAGCTTAACAATCAACTTGACATTGCTTGCAAACAAAGATGATATTCAGTGTGAAGAAGCAAACTATATATTAACCACTAAATGAGGAAGAGTATATACACGTTCATCATAGTGAAATAAGGACTAATAAAATACTGGCAAAATGCAGCAACTCATTTATAATGAAACTCACACAAACTTCCCATTTATATTTTTTTTTCTTATGAACCTAGAGAAGCATTTCCCTTCATTTGCTGCTTTTGATGATTTATCAATTCTGGTTTTGGATACAGGTGTTCTGATAATATTTACCAAACTGTGAAATAGGTGATCCTGGCTTCTGCCTGATAAGAGAAGCTGTTTGTTGGTCTGCAGTACAAATATGTATGAGTTTAGTGAGAGAAAACAAAGGGAAATGTGAATGCATTGATGTTTCCCTTGGGCTTTTTCTCCTGTATTTTTTGAAAAGAATATCTTTCAGTGCCAGGACTGTGGAGGGGTCAAAAGGACTGGGGGAGTATTAACTATGAGAGCAAAGAATAAGAAGTAAAAATGAACTGAAATGATTGAAAGACTAATCGGATTTGTTGTGTGGGTTTTTTTTTTTTTTTTTTAAATCATCCAACCTTGATGCTGTAAGATGAAAGGCCCAACAGTAAAATACAAGCAAGAGTAATGGACAGAGCATAGCACCAGGAAGTAGCCAAGGCATTAGGCCACGTTATTTCTAGTGGGGAGTGTGTGTAAATCTAGGTCAGGTATTCCAGCCTAGATTGTGGTTTCTTGTGTCCACCGCTGATTCCTGCGGACAATGGAGAGTTGTGCTCTATCCCTCTGAATACGTGTCATGGGCCATTTGGATATTTCAAATTTATAGGACAAAGTGCTATGTAAATTAAAAGTTTATTTTATGACCTCATTAAGAAATATAAGAAACAAGGGTTCAATTCCCTTTGCAGAGACTATAGTCTATCATGTGAATTCACTAACTGACCACTCAAGTCATGAGGTTTCATAACTTAGAACCTCTAAATCTTAATTCATGCACCTATGAGCAAAATCAGTTACCTAACCAATGGTAACTTCCTTCCTCTGTCACTGTGTGGGCATTGCCTGTATCACACAAAGAAGCATGAAAGCCTTGTCAGTCCAGCTGCTGTTAGGTCTGCTTCAAAAGGTTTTTGGGTAAACTGATGTTTTTATACCTTCCAGCAAGGAAATTTGGTCTATACCGTTTCCATGGGCTAGCAGATTCTGACAAAATTGGAAGATGCTCAATATGCAAAGATGGTGGCTGCAGGAGGCAGCAATCTGCAGGTGATAATGGGTGCATAACGGTCTTTGAGGTCTTTCTGTCCTGCCTCAGTGGTGCTCTAGGGACTACAGTTAGACCTGCCTGGGCTGGCAATGGTTTTGAGACCACCCCAGCCTCAACATGTGCAGAGGAAACCTGGGCATCTGGAGCTTGTAGAGAAGCCCAGACTCATTGCTGTACCAAAATTTTTGGAAGGGAAAGTAGTTCAACGGGCTCGTCTTTTCTCTCTCCAGCACCCTCCAAATGCCAGTCACTAAACTTAAGCAAATCTTGCACAAGCATGTGTGTAGCAATGACTCTACACAGTATAATTGCAGTGATGTTCCCCATTTTGTTTATGCAACAGGACATAGCCATTTTTATATGTCTGAATGGATTATGTGTTAGTGCCACTAGGAACAAATTTAGATACTTCATGGAAATTCTGTTAAATGAATGTAAACTGGAGATGTATTCATCATATGAAGGAATGTGATAAAGGCAATAAATAATCTCCAGTTTCTTAGATTCAGGTGGTGTTGAACTTGACCCAATTTTACTATGTAATTTTAACTGTTTAATAAATAGAAGGCTGGAGATTTGATAGTAATTTCCTCTCCATTCTGAAATAGTATCCTAATTTGTTATTATCATATAGTGTAAATTGCTGTATATGCCTCAGAAATGGCTGTAGATACTCAGCACTTGTAGGTCTCATCAATATGATATGAAAGCACTAGAGACTACAAGTATGGAATGTGTATGTTTTATGAGGTAGTTATGCCTATAAACTCTGGCCTATTGTAAGGCACTAACTCTGTGTTGCTACTTTCAAGCTTAGGTGAAAGTTTTCTGTACTTTAATGTTGATTAATACTTAATTTTCATAGACTCTGAATTCATAGTGATCTCATTTTTGAAATAGGCATCATGCAAGTTGAAGACGACTGATTTATTTCTTTTATTATATTTTCCTTGTGCAAAATGCAAAGAATTCTGAAAAGCAGAGATAATCACTGTACATTTGTATGTTAATGTTACCAGGTAATCATCTTGGAAGACTGAATATGATTAACACCTTGAATCATAAACTAGAGAAAATGTACAACACTTGACAGGGAGTGAAACATCTAATACAATGTGAAAACATCTGGCCAGGAAATTGTTTTCCAAACACTGAAAATTATAAGCAATTATCAAGTATTTTACCTGACTATACTCATAACTCTGTTTTAGTGACACTTTAACTGATATTACGCTTCATTTCTCAGCTGTCTGATTTTTGGATAATCACCCTAGATCTATGATTTATGGTCTTTCATCTTCCTGCTTGATGTGCATAGCAAATACTTATGTGGTGTACTTTAAGGGGGCAATCAAGGCTGGAGATGAAATAAGGCACCCTTGTGACAATTGAAGGGAAGAGCTTAATTTGGCAATTCTCATCAGTGAAGGATCTGACAGGAAATTCAGGTGGCCCTAAATCAACTTGAGCTAAACTTCTAGGGAAGTGAGCCTATATATGCCAATTTTCTTAGCATAACCTAGGTGTTATTTTCAAGACCTTTTCTTGAGGTGGTTTTATGTACACTTAACTTTGGTATGTGGCAAACTGGCAGAATATGGTGGCAGATGTGTTGGCTAATAATAACTTGGGATGACACTCTTACGTGAGACCTAGATACCAAACGGTAAACCCTTCATGAAAAGGAAGGGCAAGTCCATGCTTTGCATACCCATTTTCACTCAAATATGCTTTTTTTTCTTATTACATATTTTCCCAGAACAGATGATAGAGTAATGGGGACAGAGTCAAAGGATGCTAGGTTTCCTTTGACTCCAAGAACATTTGTACTCATAAATCCAGATGCTGTTTCTGATTTTTGGAATATGGTTGTGAACCTTTTGTGACTTTTATTGTGCTAATAACCCTCTTCCTGTAGCTAGCCTCAGCTGTTAAGTAGAAACTGCCTTTTCATCTCGGAAATGGAGTTTCCTAGCTCAAATCATTCCAGAACATGCCATCAAACTGACATCCCTAGTGACCATTTCCTCATCTTTACGATGAAAGTTGCAGCAAGAAAAAATGGCACTCTGTCCCTTAGCGGGAAAGTTCAGAGTAGGGCAGATCCTGACATTCTTACATGGCTCTAGCAAAAAAAAAAAAAAAAAAAAAAAAAAAAAAAAAAAAAAAAAAAAAAAAAAACCCGTCAATTTTTACAAGGCTTAAAAAAAAAAAAAAAAAAAAAAAAAAAAAAAAAAAAATTAAAAAATGATTTAAATCAGATTGGTTTAAGGAAAGTGAGGTGAAATTTCATCTCAGGTGGTGATAATGCTTCACTGTTATATGCCCTATAAGCTATATAAGGTCAAACATTTGCATTCTGTAGCATAACTACTCACAGTACTACAAGCAATGTTTTGTATGTGAGCCTCTTTAATATAGCACGATGGGCCATTTGATGTCAAAGATAACATATGAATGCAAAATGTTATTGGATTTCATTTTAACTTGAGGTAATGTGACCTCTTGGATGGCTATACATTCTTAATTTAATATTTCTGTTGTGAAAGAAAACCATATAGAATCTGTTTTGAAATTGTTTCTTTCTGCTTTGATTTTTCTCTAACTTTTTCAGATTGTGGAAATGTTCTTGTTTTTTCCTCAGTGATAATTTTCTTATTTCATTAGATGGAAAAATAAAAGGGAAATTTTCACACAGTTTAGTCTTTTCAGTATAAAGTATGCTGAAAAATCAAAGTCTCAAAATATTTCAAAGACTGAAATAATAAAATGAACTTTAGAAAACATTGTTTTTCACTGCAATTGAATAATTCATATCAATGCATACAATAGAATTAAAGATAAATGGAACAAGGGAATTTGAGATGAAAAAAAACCTTAAAATGAAGTAGTTCTGCATCTTGAATTTTCCTTTTTTTTTTTTTTTTTAGTAATTAGTTGCAATCAACATATTCTGCAACTACATTTTGTGTAGATGACCTGCTGGAAATTTTTTTTAAAAGCTTTCTGAAATACTTTAAATTCATAATTTTCTGCTGGAATTCTGTTGTATCATTTGACAGCTGCTTTCAGACCTAATTTGCTTTACTCATGTCATATTTATTTGCTCTAAGGCTTGCTTCTTTTAAACTGTTTCAGGAGAAGGAGTTTAAAGATCTCCAAGCCATAGGTGAATGCTTTTTAGACTCCCTTATGTCACTTTAGGTGACAGTTATTTGAGGAGAGAAAGACAGCACAAAGTGAAATTCTTAATGGAGCTGGACTTTATGAGTATTGGTACTTATAGAAAGGTTTATGTAATGGTCCTGTATAGGTTGTTTGAACCTGGAGGTTGTTCCATCAAGTTCCCCAGTGTTGGCCTATCTGAGAGGTGACCTGCTCCTGCTGGTCCCATGCATGTTCTCAGGGAAAGCTTTTATTTTGCTGCAGGAGCTGAAGTTCTGTCCAGGCTTGGAGTCAGCAAGTGTTTTAGTGCTGGAGAGTAGCCAGCATAGATGGGTTTTGTTGTGTAGTGTAACTTCCATGCTGTTGAGGTTCTGACACAGACATAAAAGTTGAAAACAAACAAGGAGGAATTTGAGGAGAGTATTTTACACCATGCACAAAAACAAATGAGTCATTAATCTGGAGGGAGAAAAATACTTGTATATTTAGAAATTTTAGTTTAAGAAATTAGTGTGACCTATTTTCTTGTATTTGTGACTTGTTAACTTTATAGAGGAGGCTTTAGCCAAGCTAATTCACTCACAGTTCTGTATCCAAAGAAAAAAGTGCTAATTTAATTAAAAAATTTGCAAATGAGAAGGCTAGTTTTAAGTTCAAGCAGTGACTGAACAATGAATGCTCTAGGGACCTGGTCTGATTATACTTCAAGTGGTATTTTCAGTCTGATTTGGAGAGGGTCAAGGGAACAGGTACAGGGTCAAGGTACAGGGAACTGGAAAGGTATATGTGCTTCTGAATATTCAAAAGAAGCAAAATACAGGAGGAATAAGGAAGACTGGTATTTGAAACAAAGTGAAATATTTTCAAGAAAGGTTTACGAGTATGCATCATTGTGCCTTGTTGAGTTACAAATCTAATATCTTCATTTTAGTCTATGCCTAACTCTGAGCACAAATATTCACCAACAGTTTTTCTATCTATAAGAGTTTAAAATCACTGCTTCACATCACATGTTCAAAATATTTTCAGGTATTCCATTTAATGCATATACTTCATTTAATCTGCCAATTACATGCGTCAAACGTGACTCCTTTAATGTCTCTAAAGCCACAGACATATTTTAGATATATCTGATGTATGAAAAAGGTTGCAAGTGAAGGAGTCCACTGGACCTCCAGAGACCCGATTTTCTTTTTGTCTGCCACTGACTAGGTGGCTCTGGAGAAGCCACATCACACTCTCACACCCCTGGTTTGTCTTTCAGGAGGAAAAAGCTAATACCACTGACCTTTATAAAGCATTTGAGATCTAATTATTTATAGATTAGCTAACATTACAGGATAGGTAATATAAGTACTAACTAATAAACAATTATCTAAGAGAATACTGCAAGCAGAATAAGTGGGAAAGATGTTAATAACAGCCTCATATTTAACAAGAGGACCCATAAATACATGGGCTTCAGTGCTCAAACATTAACAGAATTTTTCTGGATTCTTCAGCTTCTCATTAAAGCTGTGACAATCAACATTACTCTATTGTTATTACCCTCTGTGATTATTATAAAGAGTAGAGCGGTTGGGGAAAAAGAATGTTAAGGACTGTAGCTAGGCTAGCAGGGAGGTGGGGAGATTGGGGGAAATCCTGGCACTTTGGGAACCAGTTCTCTTCTGTTGACCAGGGAGTTGAGTTCAAGCATATGTATTGCAGAATTTATGCACTAAGAGAAAATTATGCACTTTTTTCTCAGCTCAAAGAATATTTTGGATAGGGTAGGGCTACATCTTGTCAATCATCTCAAGAAATGGTGGCCCAGATTCTCCACTGTGTTATACTGAGTGAATCTCAGAGTAATGTATTAGAAAATCAATGTTTAACTCGGAAAAATGGTGTGTTAATTGTGTCAAAATTAGTGTCCTTGATTTCAAAGCTAAGTTTCAAAAATTACATTTATATGATCAAATACAGTGTTTATGTAAAAACTGGCTTATTTTTTGATTGTGAAGAGTGCATTTTTTCCTCTCAGTTATTCCTAGATGAAATCACAGCTTAGCCAGCGCTCAGTCAAAAGCACATGGTGGTTTGGAGAGCAGATTGAAGGCAAAAGATGGCTTTGACCATTGAAAAGGTACATTTCACTTACAATAGGGTTAAACATTGTTACATTCGTTGTATGTAGTGATCTAATAATCATGGAAAGATAAAACGTCTTTTATTAGGTTTTCATTGAATGACATTGTAAAAAGTAGCTTTAATGGCTCTTCATAGTAATTTGATCCAACTGAATGTCTTGTACTTGCATTGCACCTTCTCATATTCTTTAATATGGAGATTTCAGGAGTTTTGACATATTTATAATACTGAACACTTTGAAAAGATCAGTAGATTATATGATTTTTCTTTTTCAATAAGTTAGAGTAAGCAGCATCCATACTTTCGTACAACACAACCCTATTGCTCTTTTAAACACTGTGCTGACCAAACAATTTCAATATAATGAAGCAGTTCGCTACAACTTTTCTAGAGAAAATAAAGTGAATTTGATGGCCTGGTTGTTACTGACAAAACTTTTTTATCATGAATACTGTTGTTAAAGTTCCACTTTTCTTATTACACTGGGTTAGAAACAGCAAAACATCTAATATTTAAGTTGCCTTATTTTTTCTCAGAGTGAACTTTATTGCATAGTGAATATTGATGTAAATAACAGGAATCTGAAGAACTCTGAAGCATTGAGTTTAATGATAATCTTTGACAATAAAATTTATACTAATTTAGCCTTTCTAGTAAGTTGCCTGCAAGGTTGATTATATGCTGTAAAACATTTCTACCTAAGAACGTAATGGAAACCCAGATATTTGATTGGCGTGGGCTATATTCAACCAACCAAAGTATTTGTTTATGTTAGTAGTCTAGCTGATTCAACAATGGAAATAATGAATAGCCAAAATGCAGCAAAATAGAATCCTTCTGCTTATTACCTTGTACTCTTGAAACTCCACCTCAGTTATCCACGATTCAGTCATTTCAGCATGGATAAAGCCTCGCAGAGAAACCAGCTTAGTCTGCATGGACTTGCTTATGTTGAGTATTTGCATAGGAAACGCACTTAGGAAATCTGGTCTGTGTGTTCAAATCATGACATCAGCTAAAGCATTTACCTTACCGAAACATGAATTTAGGTGTTTACTTATATAGGTTAATAACTTTGACTTTAAAAATTCCAACAACTCTCACTGAAATTATGTAAAAATCACTACCTTGAATGTGCGTGTTTGAAGAACTGGATTTAAAAACAAAACAAAAAAAATGGCACCACAACCCCAAAAATAACCAACCCTCAACGCTAAGCATTGTAAGAATTATGCTTGATTCTTTCTTCAGATACAGAATCTGAGTACTTGCCTGCCTGATACTTTTGCAGAGACTGGAGTCTTCCGTAATCCTGTTGTAATTAATTGATAAAACTGGAGGAAAATAGAAGCGGAAAAGGATGCTTCCATCTCAGATGGGAACAAAATCTGCTGAGAAGGAATTTATGGGTGTTCTCGGGGACAAAGCAGGCTTAAATGTTTTGATTTGGTTTGCTTTTTTTAAACTTCAACCCTAGTAAATATTAGAAGGGAATGTTATTCATGTGGCTTATGGTAGTTTTAGCATGTGTGGTATGCTGTGCCTTGTTATGATGAGAGTGTCTGTGTGGTTTTCTGGAGCTTCTGTAGAGCACTGACATAAATGAGATACTTGTCTCTTACATATTTAGAAATAAACTCGTATAGAACATTTGATTGACTGCATGCTTTGCCTAACGTACTCACAGGTCTTCGAAGTTAAAAGCAGAACAAGTTCAGGTTTACAAGCAAGGTTTGTGCAATGGTTTCAAACTACAGGAAATGAAATAAGAAAAGAGATATCACCGCAGTCAACACTGTGGTTATCAGGATGGTTGGGGCTCTTGAAAATACATCCTTGAGAATCTTTAGTAACTTGTTGACTGAAGAGTGTTTGTGCTGTTTTGACATCCATATGAAAACACAGTTTCTGAGGTCAACAGATAGCTTTCAAAACTCCTGCAAAATACAGTCTTTCAGGTGAAACTGTCTACTGCAGTCTGCAGAATGCTTGGCATTTACTGAATTTGAACAATAAGAAAAAAGGTCTGGTGCCATTGTGCACTGTAGCTCTGGGGAGTGTATTTTATGTGGAGGGCCTAGAAATCAGATGTCTGTACCCTTGCTTCCTTATTTTTGTCACAGCCAGAGAGGCATATGAGGGTGAGTGCTGTCTGGAAAGGAAATAGAGAACTCTGATCCTTTCAGTTTCTCCAGGTATGATGTTTTGTAGGCAGGTGTAGCTGCCTATGAAAGGAGTTGCAATTGCAGCTATGGGAAACCCTTAAAGAATTGCTATGGATGTGTTCATATAATTTCCCTCACGTGAACTTAGATACAGCTGTCTTTGAGAATTGTTTTCATTCTGAACTAACATCTTGATCTATCCATCCCACTATCCTTCTCTTTGCCATTAGATCAAGCTCAAAATGACTAAAACAGGTTACTCTGCCCTTTTTCTCCAAGCGACATTATCACTTCCTTCCTTCTCTTGTGAACTGTCTGTGATTTGGGCATATATAACCTCAGTTATCACTTTTTTTTTAATGTTGGTTTAACTTAGTCTTTTCAGGTGACTCTAACCATTACAGATTCTTTTTCCAAAGCATCTTTAAGATGTGTGCTCTGCTATATTGCTCCCTGAGCAGACTTTCAAAAGTTAATGCCCCAATTCTTGTAACAAATTCATGTATGATTGGAAAATACTGCCAAAAGATTGTGTACTTGCTGCTGAGTTTGACTGTTTTTACCTTCTCTTTGTATTCCTCTGCAGGTTCCCAATTTTCTTTCACATGATACATTTTAACTTCACCTTCAGAGGACCTTGCTTCCCTTTCCACTTTTCACATTGACACTTACCCATACATTGAATTCTGCCTAGGTCTGTTCTCTTCAAATAGACACCTCTGTATACTGTTTTCCCCATCTTGACCCCACATTAGATGTAGGCCTCATTCCTTCAAATACCTTACTTAAGCTCTGCAAATCCTGACAGGGACTCTTCTGCATGTGTCAACTGTCCACCATGATGAGCTGTGTGTTGCTTTATTTTCCAGTGCTTTTCCAGTTCATCCCTATTGATCAGCTCTCTCTGGTTTTATTTTCCAATAATGGCTTTTCAGTAATGAGTTTATAACCTGTAGTTTGCTTGTAAGGTGCTGCTGCAGTGAAATTCTGGACAATGCTTTTTGGTGTGTATGAAGGGTTTGAGATTAGGGGCTTTCTGTTCATCTCCTGTCAGTTGTTCGCCTTTTATTTGAAATGCTGACTGGTCAAAGTGAAAAATTTACTAGTTTCCCCACAACCAGAAAGTGTTGATCTAAAATTTATTCTGTACCTTTGTCCAAGACAATACAGGGGCAATTCACAAAAAGTTCTCTGTCCGAAATGGGATTACGCTGATAGTCCGTGATGATTCATTCTCCGTTAGCATTTGTTCAGAATGACCTCAGTAGTTTGAGAACAGAATTTCATCTGGATAGTTGAGCTGCACTTAAAATGTTTGCTTGATGTTTCAATGTGTTTGATCTTTGTAGAATGTTGGATTTGTTTGTACTTCACCCTGATTTTACACCAAAAGAATTTAGACAAGGATGCGATGATTCCTTGACATTTCTATCACTGGTTTACATAAAAATTGTTGTTGTTATGTGGCATTAGACAAATTGAGCACACTCTGAGGGGTAGAACTACTATGTTGCACAGATGTTTTTATGTCTTAGTAAAATATAGATGGAAAAAACTTCCTGAAGATTTAAATGTTCAAACAATAATTTTGAGCTCTCCTACGTTTATGTGCATTGTTAGCAAAATGTCTCACTGGATTGCTAAAAATTAAATGTATAACCCACAGAAGTTGATAGGTGAGGATTTACTTCTAATGCTTTGACACTGGGTCTAGATTATATTGCTTCAGTTTCGTCTCTTTACTCCTTATTTTTCTGCCTTTTTTTTCTTTTGAAGTGCTTTTCCATAGTTAGATTTTGTGTCCTTTTCAAATGTTATAGGCTCTAAACAAGGACAATGTTCTCTCAAATTTTTATCCCTAGTCTTCAATTCTAACCTTAATTTAGCTATTGTGGACTCTGTTTCAGTGGATTAAGCAATACTTGTACATAAAATCAGTCAAACGTTTTAAGTTCTTGTGAGAGAAAAATGATGGATGAGGTATATTGCAGTTGGACTGGATGGTTGTTGTAGGTACTGAACTGAAATATTCTATGTTATTGCCAAGTTATTGCAGATAGCGATGTTCAGACCATTGTGCGCTATTTAAATATACAGAGGTACTCAAAAGTTCCATGAAAGAAACCCTAAAGAGAAATAACCATCTGAATTTTTACTGAATTAATCCTTTCAAGAGTAAATATCCTTCTGGCAAAGTCCACGAAAAGTGGAAACAAAACAAATGTCAAGTATGTAAATCAGTTTGGCATAACTGATCCCACTTGGGTGGGAAATCTAGGTGACTGACGGGTATTTCGGTACCGCAATGACAACGTTGGACCGCAGCATCTCTGCTTGACCTGGGAGGCAGATGCTCACTGTTCTGTCTGCTGGAGTCCCAGAGCTCTGGTTACCCACTGGGTATTGTGGTTTTCTTTTTGCTGGAAACCAGAGTAT
>NW_010558109.1:0-54698 GCF_000687285.1 Phaethon lepturus | reverse complement strand
CAGCAGGAAAACAGTCCTTTGACTGTTTTGACCATAGGTGCTGTTGCCTGTATTGTGTGGCATGCATGGGAGAGGTGAAAAAAAATAAGCTTGAGTAGTACTTCAAAGAAGTAAGATACTTTTGGGAACATCCTACCTGTCTTGCAACCACTTTGGATTATCAAACACTTTACATTTTGTTAGTGCCATTAATATATTTTTTGTGAATAATTACCTGTTCGGATACATATGTTCCTTTCCCTGCAGCATAAACTTTAATAACCCCTAACCTGATGAAAATATTTTTTCCAAATCCATTTTTGACAGTAGAGTCTGAAATTTCTTCTGATATTCTATGGTAGCAAAGATAAATGTAACTGTTTCTGATATCTTTTTTGGCTTGTCTTTTCTCACTGTATCATCTTATAAAATGTATCAAGAATGTTAATAAGTAACTTGTTTTCCTACAACGGAGAAGTTGAAGACAAACTAGAACTAGAGCTTTCCAAAATGTTTTAATCACCCTTATAGTATGCTGGTGGGGTATAAGAAATGCAACTTTTTAATTTAAAATAAATCCAACTTCTGCCTAATGTGTGTGGTGGGCAATTTGCAATTATGATCTTCATGATGAGATTCCTCCATGAAATGAGAGGTGTATTATAATTTAAATAGAGTTGTAGATCTGGTTGATTTTAATTTGTGACCCAGGGGTCAGTAGTTATTGGGTGTAATAATCCTGCGGTAATGTGACTCTTCAAGGCACATTTGTATAATGAGAAATCATAACTAGTTATAGGAAGTATGATGATTTTTTTGTGCCTTTCCGATTCAAATATGCTGCTCTATCAGTCTCCATTTTATATGCTTAAAACTCCAGTTAACATGTTTTTTTTTGCTGTAAAAACCTCTGAAGCAGTGTCTGATTCACAGAAGTTTACGCATTTCTGCTGTTTTTAGCATGCAGCCATAGTCCATTCCTCTTTCCTGAAAATTCAGCCTCTCTTGTCAGTGGTATTGCTAGTAGTTGTGATTTCGGTGCGCTTCAGCTTTTTGCCACTGTCCCCCATTCTTGTGACTTGGTTGACTAACTGATCATAGTTCTATTAATGCAAATAAAATTACAAAATTTATAAAAGTGTTTTTAACTACCAGGAGACAGCTCAAACCTGTAAGAGATAAAGAGCTAGTTAGTCTTTTCACCTAAGCATTTAAATGTGTCTGGTGTTGAGACACCATAACTAACTTGATTTTTTTCCTGTTGAATACTCATGTATCTCTCAGGGATAAGAGGAATGACAGCACTACCTTAATGTGCTAGCACGAATCTGAGGAGGTGCTCGTGTCTTCAGTTCCAGCAATAGTAACACTCTAGCAAGGCTTTATTCTTAGTTTCTCTTTGATTTTACACAGGCTGGTGCCCCAGTACTGTTTCTGCAGAGAGCTGGGGCTTTCTGCAGGATCACAGGCTGGATTCAAGCTTAAGGGAGACGTATCTCGCAGAAGCCTCAGCCCAGGGCCCCATTAGAGCCCACCATGTCCCAATTCTCACGCTTTTCCCCCCAAGGAAACCTGAAACTGAGAACTGTGCCTTGTGTCAGGCTGCATGTGGAGCCGGACCACTGAGGAGCTCCTACTCCCTGTGCTCGGGTGTCGGGGAGTCTCGAGCTGCTCGAGCAGGCTGTGCGTGGGTACTGCACCCCGCCATCTGCGCCCAGGTTTCTCTGGCAGGGGAACGGTATCTAGGTAGTGGCTCGCTGCTTGATACAGGCTTGCCCGTGCTACAAGCTGTTTAGAACTGTCAAAGCTGCTGTTAGAGCAGCGCTGAGATAAGCTGGTATAAGCATGGTGTTTTAGCATGTTCTCACTGTAATATTAACGGCAGCTACTCAGCTTTCAGTGAGCTTGAAGCGAGGCCAGGTCTTGCTCTCGCGTGTCCTTATACACCTGTGAACAGAGAGAGCGAGCTTGAGGTGCAGCCAGGGATCAATGCGCTCCAAGTGTGTCTGGAAGTTTGCAGGAGTAGATCTTGCTATTCATGTTGGAAATGCGTATCGATTGCCTCTGGAGATAGACATGGGATGAGTGACAGAAAAGCATCTCATATGCTCCAATTAAGAAACACATCAGGGATTGTTAATCACTGGCCTAGCCAGCTTTTCAGAAATGCTGTTGACAAAGATGTTATAATAGTCCACACAGAAAGTGTCAGGGGAAAAAAAAAAAAAAACCACAACAGTAGCAACAACTTCTATGAAAGAAAGGAGAAATTACTTTTTCTGTATTATCTGATACACTTATTGCAACAGGCAATCCATTGAGATCTCAGGTGAGGTTTATAACAGGGTGTTCAAACCTCTGTACTGCACCCATGAGTGTTGCATGCCACTTTGACAGAAGTGGCCACAGGGCTAAATGATACTTTAAAGTAATTTCTGTGCAGCAGCTACTGCTTTATTCATAGCAGATTTAACATACAAAATCTACCAGAGTTCTCAGGCTTTTGGACTGTGTGTGTACACATTGCCTGTCAGAGTGTGAATTTCTGGATTCAAACCTGGATAAGGAATGGCCTGACGTTGCTCTCCTTTAGCTTATATCAGCTTGATAAAATAAGTACTACGTGTTGAAAAATTAATGAGCCTACTTCATTAGAGTTAATAGTGAAGACAGACGTGATTATCAAATGAAATTCTCGAATTACAAGATGCTTCACAGATGACATGCAGCTCATGTCTTCAGAATGATAAATTCAAAGCAGGCGAAGGATGCATTTAGCTAGGCCTTCTACAATACTTCTTAATGAAGAAGTATTTGTGGAGTCAGCTTTTATAGTTGTGTTAGTTCTTATTTTACCCTGATTTATCAATGGTTATTATCAACAAACTTTCTTAAGGAGTTTATAGACCAAATTCTTAAATCTTGCCTTCAGTTACACTCAGAGGTAGAAATAAAACAAAAATAACTCCCACTTGTGTATAAAAAAATATTTTCCCCTTATAGAAATAAAGCAACTTTACTGAGAGTAGATTATTTAAAACAGAAAAGGAAACACACAAGGTTATATTTGCTGTTCAAGTCGGGTTTATCTTCTCTGTAAAAAAAAATCATAATAATTTCTCCTTGTAATTAACTCTCACTTGTTAATCCTGTGTATTTTTTTAACTCTGTAGGAAAAGTATATTCGTTACATGCCACTCATCAAAACTATATTTATTATTTATATTAATGTATCAGGACTCTTATAGAAAAAAATGCTGTACGAACACCAAAAAAGCAGAGGTTCTTCCTGCAGCCTTTGTTATGGAAGAACAATGGATGCTGTATGTTAAGTTTGCAGATAGAACTAGATAATGCTTTAGTGAGGTTCTAAAATTAATTTCTGTTTGCACACCTTTCAGCTCAAGTTGGCAGCCACTCTCAAGTCTGAATTCACATCAGAAATTTGGTTCATATGCCATTTGCATCTCGCATATTTACTTGGGGTCTTGCATGGGATTTTTACTTAGGAACTACCCTGGTAGAAATATGTAGCTCAAACATATCTCTTTACGTTCTGCTGCTTGGTGAATTACAGAAGATCTGAGTGCTCGATTTGCAGTGCAAAGGTTTTACTTGTTTATTTCTTGGTTACACTAATGACAGAATACAAGTGGACATGACTTTTCCAAAGAATATCTATGAAGTATTTTTGTTGCTCTTCAAAAATCCAGGCTGGAGTCTTGAGGTTTGTCATAAATTAATGAGAAGTCTCTGCAAAGACATTAAACATGAAATAATTTGTATCTACTAAAGCGGGCAGAATTTGATTCTGAGCTTAATATGTTAAAGGAGGTTAATGGATCAAATTCCAAAATAATGGCTGATCATCAGTCATATCAACTGATAAGTATAACATCTTCTCCATCTGCCAACTTAGTGTGACAAAAACCATGTCCTCTTTCCTGTGCTGAAGTTGCAGGCTGTGTGTATCAGCCCCTCCTATTATCCGCCTGCTTTCTCTTCCAAGTTTGTTGAATATTTAGTATCACTTCCTGCTGCGTAGCTCCAGGGGCCACCTCTGATGTTCTCCCATACTTTAACAAAAAAATTTTTTCCCCACAGTGTTGTGAGGATCTAAATTGTACTGTTTGATCCTTTATTGACTCTAAAAGACAAAGTAGCTGGCTGCTGGAATAGTCCTACAGTGACTTCTACAGACAGTTGGGGTTAGTGTTGAATAGGAGGAAAAAAAGATATAAAAGTAATAATTTTTCTTAATTTTTTAATATCTTTTAGCCCTTTGCTCTCTGAATACTCTTATGTTTTCTCCTTTTCACTGCTTAATCTTGATTAGTTTTTCCTTTCAATTATATCAATATTTTAAAATTATACAGCAAGGAGTTTTTCTTCTGTCACTGTTCTTTCCATGGTAGTTTTAGTCTTTTATTCCTATTTCTGCTATCTGGCTAATGAAGATGACTTTTTTTTTTTTCACCACTGAAAATCCAAAGCACACTTCTTGAAACGTTTGTCTTTACAATATGGATCTGAGACAATATGCTAGAACTAAGATTAGTAAGGGAGGCAACAGAAGGTAGTTTGAGACACAGAATGTTGAACTAGTAAGAATATTGTGATAAATGTTGCAGAGGAAGGATATCAACAATGTTGTAATCAATAAAAAGACAAACAATGAATTAAGAAAATACATTTCTTGTTTTCTTGTTTCAACACAAGAAAATAAATGTTTAATGTACAACAGACTATTTTTCTATCTTCTATCAGCATAAAAAAAATGTTAACAAGTAACTAGAACTGAAATTTGAACACTTTACCTGTTCCATATAATAGTTTTAGTTGACCATAATTTAAGATCCCGAATTTCAGCAGGCCAGCACTTATGTTGTGCTGACTTCATATTTTATTTCCTTGCTGAAAACCAATACCCCACAGAATAACTTGGGTTTTATTTGCCAAGGGCATATGGATTTTGGGCTCCTTAATTGCTCCAAATTTTCAAGCTGTGTATGACAATGTGTGTGCCAACATACTTATTTCATTGCTATCATCTTAAGGTACTGTTTTGAGTGATAGCTAAGTATGTGTCTCCATGCCTATGCTGTTGCTTCTTTACTTTGTCCAGGTTAGGCATATATTTGAAGAGGAGTGCCAACTTTACTGCTGTCCTATATATGGCTGATGCAAACAGCTGTGTCAAGTTTCTTTATTTCTGTAATCCAGAAAATAAGTTTTCTTTTATTCAGCCATAGCCCACAGTTGGTGGGGTTTTGTTTGTTTGTTTGTTTGTTTGTTTTGGGGTTTTTTTTCCCCTCTGAACTAGAATGGCTTTGTGTCCTGGATTTAAATGCTGAGCATGACATAATATGAATTCCTACACAATACACTGTTTTTCACTGGAAAGATTCATAAAGATGTGGTTCCCTGCATCTTCCTTCCAAGGCCAAACAACAACAAAGCATTATCATCTCAACATTTTAAAAATGTATAAGCAGCATACAGAATAACAATGCTCTGGTAATTTCTGAGATATCCAGTGCGATGTGTGGGCGTAAGTGATTAGGCTATTAGTACATGGCGGCTAGGTCTGCACATTCCCCTGAGATTTCAACATCACTGTTGTCAGGCAGCAATAAGATGATTATTTTAGTTTTGATCATGGCAGGCCTCTAAATCAGTGCCCTCTGTGTTTTTGTTGCTCCTTGTTCTTTTCTCAGTTCTCCTGGGAGCTTTGAGATGATGTCACTTTGCTGTTCACGGTGTCTGACTGCCTGGGAGATGGCTTTGCAGAGCTGTGACTGTCATGGTGACAATCTTCACAAACTGTCTTAGTGTCAAAAGGGCAAAGATGCACAATGTTGGTGTGTTTTTGTTTTTTTTTTTTTTCCCCTGAAGTAGTGGCAGATCCCTGGATTTCACACGGAATGTCTTGTTTTGCTCTGAATGTTCTCTTTACACCTGCAAGCCTTTGGTGCTTGCTTCTGCAGTAGGTAGGACCTAGGTCTGGTTTACACTAGCCACAAAGACCATGTGTGTCTGCTGTTCCTTGTGCTGGCTTGGCTGAACTCAGGCTGTGCCTTCCCATGCTGGGTCTTTTTTGTGCTATGTGTAGTTCTCAGTTGCATTCATCAGTTTTAGAGCATTTCTCACTGACTTCGTTTGGTAGAGAGTTACTTACACTTTATGTCAAATTCTGGTAGGGTCTTTTAGTGGCTGGTCAAGGTATTCAAGTGCAAACTCTTTTCCAATAAGAAACATAATTGAATGCTCTAAACTGTAAGATCAGTATGGTCACAAACTCTAGTTTCTTTATCTTCTTACCTTTACAGTGGAACCTTCACTTTCAGATTATTCTTTTTAGATATGTCTTCACATTGCGTACTGTAGTTATTTTGTAACAGAGATAATGAAAAATTAGTGAAGATCTCATAAATGTAACAATCTGTTTTCAAGGAAAAATCTGGACCTTTCTTGTTAGTGTCTGGTATTCTATGCTGAGAACAAAAAATTGTTTCCACACTGAAGATGCCACAGAGTACGTATGAAACAGGCAAGGAGGCACAAGGAATAAAATACTATTGATTAGTAGGGTGGGAGATGAGCTGTGCTTGTCATTTTACTATTTTGGGGACTTGATAGGCAGCATCACAACAAAGAATAAATTTTAAGGAGAAGCTCTAAGAAATGAAGTAGTCCTGAAGAAATCTACCACCAGGTTTGATTGCAGTGCTTGCAGCACAGGGCACAGCAGGGGCACAAAAGTGCCTGTTTGGAAACCAGGAGAGGGGTTCATGGGAGCTGTTGCTGCTGTAGCTCTCCCAGGTGTGCCCTCTCCAGCCGCTGAAGTCTCTGTGCTTAGAAAAGGGGAAGATTTGATGGGCAGAAGTCACTGCAGCTGGAATTGTGGGTTTGAGATTCAAATAAATTTTAGAATAAGAATTATGCCACATGAAATTTAATAAGACTTTAGAAGAAATCTATTACTTTTCCCCAACCTCCCACAACATGCAGCGTTGGCTTCTTTTTCTTTTGCTGTCAGTCAGATGAGATATTTGTCTGTGACTGAGGCTTGTAACAGAGACTTGGTTGACCTCTCTTGGGTGCTCCTTTCCAGTGTCCAACTTCTAAAATGTCTTTATCGCAGATATGCTCCCTTCAAATCTTCAACCTACCTAAACCTCTTGCCCAACTTCTTAGCGTCCTTGCAGCACAGTTATGGCAATATTTTTATATCCTTGAGAAATGAGAAATCTTCAAGCTGCACTGATTTTTAGATTCAAGTGGAGGAAAAAAAACTAATAACAAACGTTCGGAAAAGATAGGGCTGTACTACACATATGTTGTAAGCTATAACCAAGGCTTTCTGGTGTACTGCAGTAGCTGATCAGAGCTATCCTGTTAGGCTGAATTGGTGGGCAGGAAGGCAAAACCCATAGAGACCCATCCCGTACATTTTTGTGTGACCTAATGTTTCATACTATATACAATATATTGTATATGATATGTTGTGTATATTGCCTGTGGAAGAGGAACTGCAATTTGGCTGTAGTGAGGGTTGTTTATAGGGCAAATATATGAAGGGTTAGTTCAAGAGACCTCACTGCCTAATAGCTTCTCTGTCTGATCTTTCATAGCTTCTTCCCTAATACGTTGTTTGCACTGATCCTCCATAGCTTTCTGTATTAACTGATTCTTTTAGGTAGTTCTCCTTTTTCATCTCTTCTTTTGTCTGAAATAGCTGGGGATATACCTCCATCTTTCAGAGCCCAGACTTGAGGGCTTTAATTTCCAAGAGCTTGCACAGAACTATAGGTTACTTGAACTGCAGGTTATACTCATAAAAACTCAGTATTTTCTCTATAATATAAAAGCAAAATAGCATGTGCAAGTATACTGAAGTGGAGGAGCCATCTTTTCTTATTTTATACCCACTTGAAGATAGGGAAGAAATCACTAGTTTTGTGGAAACTACTACTTAACACAGAGAAATTGGCCTAGGAAGAAGAGGAAGATGGTCTTCTGACCTGAAGCTTTAAGTAAGGCAAAATTCTAGATTTCATGTTTCAAAACAATATGCTATTAATGAAAATAGCCAGAATGAATAAATAATACAGTTTAATGAGTGGGAAAAGAGTCTCCCATTTTTCACAACAGAAGGGTGGAAACAGTAGCAGAAACGTGACATGCAATAAATCTGTCCAGTGTTGACCTTGAAGTTTATACCTGAATGAGAACTGTGTGTAACTGTATTACCTGACTTCCCTCTGGATCAAAACCAAAAGGATGTACCAATGGCTTGCAGAAATTATCAGAATATAGAACCCTCAGAAAATGGGCACGAATATATAAAATCTTTTCAGAGTTTTACACTGAGTTGAAGGACCTCAAATAATTATATAGTGTGCTGGGTTACCACAGCACAGTACTGTGGAAGAACAGAGTATTTTCCTACAAAGTTGTGATAGAGGGGATTAAAAAGGTTTACCAACATTTCAGTCAACTGTATTGAACTAGTAGAAGTAAATTACTCCAAAAGGTTGAAATAGCTGTTTTGAAGAACCTATATGCTCTATAGGGCTAGGAAATACTTTGCCTGCTCTGTTAAACTTAGGTTTTCAAACGTTTTCCTATTCTATGTTGGGAAGACAAACAAAACTTATTAATCAAATCATCTTAAAAGAACTAAAACCATCAAAGGCAAATGAGTAAAAATAAGTATTTACACCCCATAGGACAAAAGTAGAATGGGGACTTAAACCTGTATTTCCTGTGCTCTTTCTCCATAAACCTGATGTTACAGTAGTTTTGAAGTGCTTTAGAAACAATGTCCTTACTGGTTGGGATGTTGTTCCCAGGAAGCTGCTGAGGGTTTCCTTGTTGCACATAATTTCATAGCTGCTTGGATATTTACTGCTCTCTTGCAACAGCAGTGTGATGTCAGAGTCCCAGCCTCCGCTGTGCAGGCAGAGAGCTCTGATACACCACGCTCCTGGTTTGAAGAAGCACAAAGCTGAGTCAGCACTTGAACTTGAGTTTTTAAAAAATCCAAATCCAGTACCTTGTTTAGTAACAGATCCATCCTGCTTTTTTGTGTGTCCATATTAGATAAGTATAAGGGAAGCATAAAGACAAAATCTGCGTATAAACTGCAGACTCTCATGGGAATCAGATATGATGTACTCCTGCCCCAAAAATAAACATTCTGGAAAGTAAAAAGCAGGTGGAAAAAATGGACCAAAATAAAATCAGTACTAGCTAGTGCTTCCTGTTATCTGCTACAACACCAAAAAAAAAAAAAGAGCCAAATCTTCAGTTGAGACAAGGTAATAGGAAACAGAAGAAGATTTTCACTTTAGTACTTATTTTTAGAAGGATTTGAAAAAGATTTTGCAAGCTGCTGATTACTTTCAATTACAACTACTTCCCAGTCTGCTTTACAAGCTGCAGCAGAGGGACAGATACCTCTCATCTTGATCACTGTTCAGAAATCTCTCTTCTGCCTTTAACATTGTTATTGCTTTTAAAGCAGTTTTTTCACTTAAAACAAACAACACTCATGATCCAGGATTGCTCTTCAGAGGCCATTAGAAAAGAAGCTCAATTGGGTACTGATGTCTAATGTATGACGATACTTCTTTCCTTCATGCATATCTTCAGAACTGATTTTTTTTTCTTTTTTTTTAATTTTTAAGATGCTTTGACTCTGTTTTAAGTCCTAGCTCTAGGAGATGAAGACTGAGTGAATGACTGTAACTTCTAGTAGCAAAACCCATTTGTTTTGGGTTGGACATGTGTAAGAAGCTTGCCAAGGTATGCACCTCTTCCATTCAACAGATTTAACAAACAAATAAAAAACCCCAAACACCCAACAAATATGTATCCATCTGGGAAGTAAATAAATCCACACTGTTATTTTAGAACCCTGTGTTTCTTAAGGTCTGTGCAGTGGTTTTAGTTCCTTGTCAATGTTATTCCTGTTCAACTACTCTTCACTGAAGTTCTTCCTTTCCATTTAGGTCTTTGTACAGTCAGAAAATAGAGATTAGTCTCCCTGGAGTCCAGAGTAACTGTTGATCAGGAAAGTCTTCATTCAGAAAAGCTAACCTGGGTGTTAAGACACCTCCAATCGTAGGAAAATGTATGATTTTTGAGAAGTGGTTTCAACTTTGACAGCATACTTCAAATTTGATGCTAATGTCTCAAACCGTCCTTTTGATCCAGCTAAGTTAATAAAATTTGTGATGAAACTCATAGAAGAGAAAGTACTGGGTAGCACTTGTATGAGTAAAATCTAAATGGTTAAATATGACTTTTCCTTCAGATGTTTCTATATCACTTATGACTGTCGCTTTAAAAAATAACAATCTTGGTGAATCTTTCAGGCAAGGTGTTGAGCGTCCTTTTAAAAAATGATAGTTTAGAGAAGTTATTATCCTTCACTTTATTATCAATTACATTCAGTATCTTTGGAAAGGATAAGTGAGCTGTTTAATTCCTGTTGTTGCTTTTTGCTTGCTCTTGAACTTTGTTGTTGTACTTGAAATTTCAAAATATATATAACCTATTTCGTATCAATATATAAACTTTTCCCCTATATTCAGTGGCAATTACCTTTCTTTTAAATGTCCCTATCTATTGATATCAGCATTTAGTCAAAGAAGGGCTGACGGAGCGAATTGTCCCAGGCCACAGCTGTTTTGGAATTTCCTGGTCAGACACTTTACTTGGGCACACCAGGAACTTGCCTCTACCCTCTTCCCACTGAGCATCCTACCTTCTCATTTTGGCAGTCTTGAATGCCTTACTGACACAGTCAATGTCAGATTGGTTCTGGTTAAATAGGGGTAGCGTGAGTGGAAGAAGCAAATCAAACATCCTTTTCATACTATGTCTGCAAAGAGTGAGAGGTGAACTGAAATTTCCTCAAAGAGGAGAAATACAAATATAAGCTTTTACATTATGGATGGATGGTTTTGCCTGTATACTGTTGTACTGGGTTCAGAGAAGAATGGGGGCTGTAGGCAGAGGAAAAATTAAATCTCCTTCATCTTTGATTTGTAGTGGCTTAATAGGACATGTGTCTGGAGGCCACGGATAGGCAGGGAAGGGCTGAGAAAGGAAGATAATCCTAGGTTTGGAGCATGAGTGCAGAAATTAAAGTAGGTCTTGGTAAGCTGTGGGAACTTACTGAAAAACATGTCGTGCTGAAGAACTTCAGAAAATAGCTGGGGAGAGACTGGCTTTGACGGTCTGATTTTTGAACTTGAGCACCTACAGTAAGAGTTAAATGGCAGTAAAATAGTTCTGCTTGTACCTCTTTTCTCTCATTCTGATTCTGGAGAGTTTACTGCACTGACAGAAAAGCATTCATATTCTTTAAAATTGAATGTAGTGTTGCAAATATCCATCCTCAGAATGTGCAAAACAGAAATGTAATAATTGAGCTCACAAGGCCAGGTTTTTTTCATATGACTTTGTTGTCATCCTCTGTGAATATCTGCACTTCCCTCCCAATAGCAGGTACCAGTGTAAAAGCAGCACTTTTAAATGAGTTCTGGATCATCCATAAGTAATGTGTCTGCCTAAAGACTCCACAAAGCTTAGGGAGTCTAAATCTCGCAGAGGAATTCTAAATCTGTGCAAATATTTGGTTTTGAAAGAAGCGCCAAAGGTTTGCTTTGATTAATTTGGAATAAAAAGAAAAATACCTAGGTGAAGAGGTAACAAATGCAGCAACTAACCAGGATATTTCTTGAAGTACTGTTGCAATTTATACTCTGTTACTGGCTGGAGAGAATAGAATTATATTTCAAAACAAGTCAATCCTAGCATAAGAAATATTTATTTGTATGTTTGTATACCCAAAAAAAGCAACAGTAGAAGCAGTATGCATTTTCCTGGGATTACTACATGTTCATATCAGAAACCTGTATAAGTACACGTTGATATTTCAAAAAGTGTTGTCAGCCTGCTCTGTGTTGACATCTAAAAACTTTTTTTAACCATTCTTTGTCTCAGAAACAGAATCTCTAGGTTATGAAGTAAAAGCAGAATTTTTATGTATGGAAAAATCCTCACAGTTAAGTTTCTGGATTAGTTTGCTTCTTGCTGTGTTAGAAGTTATTTATTTGCATTGCTTATAATTGAACTCGTTAACAAATCTCTTGGTTTAATATAACAGTGAGATGGAGCCTTTTTTAGAGTGAGGCAGTGGTGGAACAAGCGTGCTTCTCTGCAGTTGGGAATTTCTCGGGAGAACTGGTGGTAACACAAAAATGCAGACTCCTCAGCTCAGAGTGGGAAAGGGAGTCATTTGAAGGGGCTGCTTTAATAATATATATTCCAAGTGTATATTGCATTGCATACCTGGAAAAGACGTGTAGTTGGAGAATCTTTAGGAATCGCTCTGGGACCAGTTGCTTGAGAGATCTGCTTCATTCAGTGTTTGTTCCAACTGTCTCTGAATTGTATAATGTTAGTCTCAAATGTACGGTTTTGCAGTCAAATTTTGCCATAATAGCAGTGAATAAATGACATTATATTACACAAATTAGAATGTTTATAACCACTACCTGAACTTGCTGACAGCATTCAGTCCGTGAAACAGCTCGGACTCCCTCGTGTTGCTTGGAGGTTTTGCATCTCTCCCTGCTCTGAAAGATGTACGTTCTGGGACTCCTCAGCTTTATCCAGCTGTGAGTGTACAACACTTGTCTGGGCGCCCTCCTTAGCGTGCCTTTGAGCCTCCCACCTGGAAACAGGAGGGGCTGTTTTCTGCTCCTCTATATGCTTATACCTCACTGGAGTGTGAATAATCCTCCCTGGGTATCACAGATATTTGTAATAAGTAACTCGCATCAGAGACACATGATGATGTCACTCAGAGGAATGGGTAGCACGTTGTATTTGTCTGTGGTTTTCTTTTGTCTTTAACAAATTTCATAACTTCACCGTCAGTTTCAACTATTGTGAGCATGCTTGCTTGGATTTTTCTGTTAAATGCAGGATCATAAAAAACCGTTCTTCACTAGTGCTGCTCTCTCATTTCAGTGCTAAATGCAAATCATATTTTTCCATTATTTGCTTAGTATTTTGAGACCTCACCACCAATCATGTGGACTGTTTGGCTACTCTCTCTGTTAATAGAATTATCTTTTCAGTTAAATGCAGCTAAGGCCAGTATTTCTTTCTTGACTCATTATTTTTAAAAGTCCTACTCCTACCGTACCCTGAAAGGTTTTTCTTTGTTGCTCATGCGGATTCTTTCTTGACAATCTGTTTTCCAGCAATCGATAGAAAATATCTATTGTCCTTCTTGAAAAGGTGAGCTCTAAATGATATTGAAGTAGTTAACATTTTTCTGTGATGCATTCAGTAGCCTGATGCATTTTTGGGTCTGAGAGCTCTCCTTTGCATTGATTTCAGTGTTGAAATGTTATTGTGGCTACCTTTTGCTCAACATGACCCTCTCTGAAATTCTGTTGTCATACAAAAAATAGCCAAGATCAGTCAGTATGTTTAAAAAAGTTTTAGGAGGTGTGTTGTGTATGGTTTTAAGTTTTGAATGTTATTCTGCGGCTCCTACTTTTCTCTCACAGATAACAAGCTTAGCATGGAGTCTGTTTCTGGTGGCTGTATTGCCCATTACTTTGATCACGGCTCAGTTTGAGCTGAAGTACTTTTTTTTTTTTTTTTTTTTTGTCCACAAATGTGTATTGTGATGCCTGAGATAACTCTGGCAAAGTGATATAATCTATAGCGCTTTTCCCCCTCTCTTCTGTCCTTATACTCTCTTTGTCTTGGCTTCTGTCAATTGTAATGGTTCATCTAGAGATAAACTCTGTTATTTAACTCCTTGTTTATCTCTGTGTGTTTTTTTTCTAAAGTTAGTGCCCTGCCTGCATATTTTGAATTCCCAGCTGTGCCCCTTAAGCTTTGCTCTGGATCGAGTGCATCCTGCTGCCTTGTCAGTAGCTAACTTCAGATCTTCCTATAATCATCATCTGAGGTGTGTTTAAATTCAGATACCAGATCTGATTCGGTCTCCATTTGAAGATTATTCTTACCCATTCCCCATGCTGTTGTTTCATTCTCACATTAGTCATATGTTATCTTCCTGTAATGACTCAATTTTTTGTATTCTTATACTTTTTTTTTTAGTGTCTCTCGTGTCTTTAGATGCACTGGTTTTAGATCGCATGCAGGATTTCTCAGTTTTTACTTATGTTAAAATTTGATAATTTAAAATGCATACGCAGCCTTGATGTGAATGCTAAACGCAACTTCTGATCTCTAATGGGCCATACAATGAGGTCAGCTTTCTTCTCAGATTTTTTTCATAAGGAGAAACCTTCTAATTGAGCATTGGGCCCCAGGACACAAGATTTTTTTATGTCCATGGTACATGCACTTTGAGCTCTGGGTGGACTTGGGAGGAGGAGACCCTCATGCTTCCAGGCTGTATTGCAGTATTTATCAGTACTTCCACTAGTTAATTTTGGAGAAGCTACAGAGAAAAAGCACCATCTAGAGGAAGGTGGGCAATGTATCAGTTGCTGGGATGACTTACTTAACAGGAAACGTGGACTGAAGGAGGTGCTCTGTCTTCCTTGCTTGTACCCCTACTGGAGCTGTCAGGCTTTCTCTCCCATTCAATACTTAGTATATAACCGTTAATTTCTTTTAACTCTGGCTAATATGAATAACTGAAGAATCTTTTTCTTATTGCTCATATCTGTTAGAGCAGAAATATGTTAACATAGGGAGGTACAAAGAGACACCTCAGTTATATCAATCGTGGCAAGAAATAGTTGATTCCAAAGACCCAAACATTTGAAACCTGGGGAAAAAAAATTTTAAACTCGGGAAAAATACTTCTCTTATTGCTTAAATATGATGATGATAATAAAAGGTGTACATTTTAATGTTTTTTCAATTGTTTTCTGAAAGACCGGCATAATCTCTGTAGATAGGCTTCCCTTCTTGTTTTAGGAAATTACTCCTGCCAAGTTTATGGGAAATGCCAGGAAGCCTGGTATTTTCCCATGTTTGGTGCTGCGACATGATGTTAACTTCAATAGGCATCACCATCCTAGTTACCAATAATACAAAATGAAGATTACGTTTTCCACTGCTGTAAGCTTGTCTTGAACAAGAAAAACAATGAGATTATCCAATTTTTTTTTTCTCAGTTTATTTAATTTTAAGTATGAAAACTCTGTTAGCGTAGTGCCTTCTGCAGTCCCTGAAGAGCTCCCATGAGAACACAAGGCTCCAATACAGACACATTGCTGCTGCTGAGCTCATCAGGAGATTCTCCTTCACCAAGTAAGAATTGGAATATGTCCCAAGATAAATCGACCTTTTGCTTCCGTGGAATTAAAGCTGAGGGAAGTTACTTAAAACTTTCTTAAAATGCAATGATGAGGAAATTATGCCTCTAAAAAAGTACTTTTTTTTTCCATTATATATTATTTCTTGATTAAGAGAAGAAAGCTGGAGCAATGAGTCTTAAATTGGGTATCTATTATGCTCCAGGCAAGGAGGCTTTTTAAGCAGAAGAAACTATTGATCCCATGTCTGGCCTTATAGCACATGAATACAAAGTGCAATCTATTATGAAGTGAAAGCAAAACCATTAGCCTCCTCAAGCATTCAATTAGACTATTACTTTATCTACCTTAATTGATGCTGGTAATAGTATCATATTTAATTGTTTCATATAGGTGGAAAACATGCTTGTTAGTCTCAGCTAAATCACAGAATGACATTTAAGTAATAGCAGCAGAGCTGTAGGTGGGCTCCTGACCGATGTGTGACATAGCACCTTAATCTCTCACTGTGATGGTCTAGAGAGGTCTGTCTGTGTTTCAAATGAGTTCGGTATATGGCAACTTACTTGCAGAGCAATGAAATTTTACTTTCAAAGGGACAGTGCTTTATCAAACAGTATCACTTTAATTGCAGTAATCATCAATAACTATTTGCTAATGCTGTTTCCTCATGTCCCACAATCTCAAGCGTTTTGATAATGAATTGCTATGGATCAAGTGATGTTTCCTCCTCAGAAGATATATGTTGTGTATGTGTAATAATATATTAAAACCGTATATTTATACATGTATATGCATGCATTTGTGCATATATAGTATACATGTTTTTATATATATATTTGTATCACGGATAGGAGATGACCTGTGCCTCGGATCCAGAAATACTGCATTTGCAATAAAATACCTTCTTTCACAACTCTAACTTGCCTTATACATCTCCAAGGATGTATCTAACAAATTAAAACTGGGTCAAAGTAGGGTAACAAAAGACTCCTGAAATTTGACTGACCTAAAAAAAAAAAAAAAGGTGAAGGTACAAGACAAAAAAATGAGATATGACAGAAATTGCAAACTCTTCCATCCATTCTGTGTAAACATTTGGTTTATCTCCACTACTAGCCTGTTCTTCATCTCCATAAATATTTGCAGAATTTTTTTGCCTGAATCCATGTGTTCTGAGACTGTTCAAGACCTTGCGTTTTCCTTCCAGCTGATAAAGTTTCCAATCTTCACTGAAGAAATGAAGTCGTACTATAACTTCTAGATTGCTTGGAATGACATACAATATATGGCTCATCTTCCTAGTCTTAATGTTTTCTTCTGCCTGGAAGCTCCTTTAAAAACTAGTAAAGACTTTGTCAACTTCAAAGATAAATACAAGTTCCAGTTCGTCTTTCTTGAGTAGCTATTTAGTGGAAGGTTCAAAACCCAGCTTGGGTCTGGATTACTTCATAGACCCTTACTGTTTCAGGAACTTCTTAACTGATACTGGAAATAAGGTTTTATTTTTCTGACACGAAAGACTGACTGTCTCCATGGGCTTGCTTCTAACAGCAGTCTGGTGGTCTTCACAGTCAGGCTTGTTCTTTGCTTTGATTTTGGGTAGGTGTGATAATGGAAATCCCATGAAGAATATCCACCACCAGCTGCTTCCTGGGTGTAGAGAACTGCAGCATCCCAGTGATTACTTCTGTATCACTGGGTTGTGAATAGGCAAAAAGGGTGACATAAAAATGGATTGCTGATCAACTTAATATACAAGGGTAAGCTTGAAATGGCTGAAAAACTGAGTAGATTATGTAACGAAAGGCCCAAAAGACTTTAAACAATATTCTTCTAGTGCCAGGGTGCCACGCATCTCATGAATTTGCATGTTCTAACAACCTTCATTCTAGTCTCTTGGAAGCTGATGCTGTTAGATTACACTGTAAGTGAGAATGATTTGGTCCTCTTCTGAGAATAATGGCTAGTACTTTAAATTTTCCTTACCTTTATACAACCTTGATGACCTGGGTAGCTGATCTTCTAGTTATATGACTGAGTGAGTCTACAATTTGGTGGACAGTCAGTATTTAAAATGACAACATAACCATATCAAATAACTTCACAGCTGTTTTTATTAAAAAACCAAAAAAACTAGTAAAAAAACAAACAACAAATAATGTCATCCTGCTATTTGATAGTTGTTTAGAAAGTTCAAAACAAAGAATATGAAAAGGTCCTTGTTAAAATGACTCACTGCTGATGTTTAGAGAACATCAGCCATCTTTCACAAGCATTCTGTGTGAGAATGAAATAAAAACATATTTTTTTTTAAATGGAATTGTTGAAATATCTATTACTGGTCTGAAAGGTCAAATTTCCAATTTGAGTCTCTAGTCAGGAGTAACCATGGAGTGTTCACCTTGGACTTTAGGCATATTCATGTTTGAAGCTTTGTCAAAATTGATGCCTCTCTGTAACGTTCTGCTCTTGAAACAAAACATTTCAACCAAGATGGATCTTACACTGCTTGGAGCTGTTATATTTTTTTCTATGTCAGTTTATCAAAATTGTATTGAAAGGGCAAATAAAACTTAAAGCTATTTATAATGTATTAATCATTTTATCATGATCCTACTTACATACAAGTGATACACAGTGTAAGTTTTATGCTTATTTACAATTACGTAAAGCAAAACAAAGTCATAAATTTCCTTTTTCTTTATGGGTGTAATTGTCCTGACATGTGGACTTTTTTTGTCTATACTATTTATTTCTCCACTTAAACCAATACCATTTTTTCTAGTATGTAAACACATGTAAATATATAACAATATGGTTGTGACATAAAGAGCAGTTATAGGAAAATATTACAATAATATGTATGATGTTATGTAATTTACATTTTTAAAATTGTGAAGCCAACTTTCTCTGAGGTCCACATATTTTATCAGATGTTATTGTCAATTTGTACTGCTGGAAACTTGTGAACAGTCAACTGCATTTTACTGACTATAAGTTTTAAAGTAGTATTATATTACTTGATTGGAAAATAACTGAAGAACGAATTGGAAAAGTCTCTTTATTTTCCAGCTCAATAAGATCTTTAACTCTTACATAATTTCTAAACTATACAGCATGTAATATTTGAAAAGAGCTTTTGACTCGAACGCAAGATAAGTGTTTTTGTTCTTATATTGCATCAGTTTTGAAAGTCTAAAGGACATTTCAAATAATCAAATGGCAGCATTAACCATGAGAATGTAATTATCTTTCTACAGCTATTCTTAGCTTCACTTTGAACAGTTTGGTAATTGAATAAGTTTCCTAACAGTTTTAAGTCAGATTCACAGCCTTACATCACTGTGTAATGGCCTTTATAATTTCTTTCTCTGAGTTATTTTGTTTAGCATATGTTTTTTTGCCTATATTCTTTCATAGCAATATAAAATATAAAGCAATCCTCCAGTGATTGATTTTATTCCATTGCCTTGCTTATTTTCTTACATGGTTATAATTGCTAGGTGAACTAGCATCGCTACAACTTCTGATGACATAGCATTTGAATAATAGAACAGAAATGTTATGGTTGGATAACTGGCTTCTATTGCACCACTACAAAATCTTTGCAGAAAGAAAGTGCTGTGATCAAATGTCACAATAGTGATATAGTCTGTCTTAGATCTCAAAAATTGTATATTATTTTTTGTCAATACCATATACACTTCGAAGCAAATTTACCAAGGTTTTAATTTTAATGGATGCTCTTAACAGGTTGGTCTTGTCACTTGTTGCTATTATTACAGTAAGGTAATTAACAGTCTTTATAGCCTTCTCTAGCAATGATGTGAAAGTACACATCCTCAATGGGTAGGTATATCTTCTAGATACATGAATTGACTGCCATCTGTAAATGCTTGACTCATTTGTTTTTCCTGCAATGTACTCTTTTTAGCATCACAGCAGTCAAGACAGGTATAGGAGAGCGAAGAGCAAGTGCAAATAGTCTGCCGTTTCAATTTGCAAAAAAACATTAAATTGACTGGGCTTATTTCCATGTCCTTGTGTTATCGACCCGAAACAGTCAGAGATGGTTACGTGTTATAAACAGCATGGTTCACAAGGCAGGTCAACCAACCTTTTATGTCATGAGCTTACCTAAAGGGCATCATTTATTGTTTTAGGTGTTTGGGTGAAGCACTTGATGTTTCCTGCAATGAAAGATTTGCCTCTAAGTGTGTAATTTGTAAAAGGCTAATATTTTATTTATGGGATGTCTTGTAAGGTGGGAATATTACTTGTATTTTACACAGCAGTTAAAACCATATTGGGCTCCTCAGACAGCAAACGTGTATCATGTAAAGGATATAACTCTGAATTCCTTGACCTATCATGCTAGTAAAAGGTTAACACTTGACATAGTGCTAGTAATAGCACTAACAGATTTACACAGTTCATGATGTGGCTTGTGCCTAATTTAGATATATCAAAACTTTTTTTTTTTAATTGCTAATCGTGCTCATACCTGAAGAATCTTCAGAAGTAGCCTTGCCAATGGACTTGCCAGCTCATAGAGCCTGGATTGTATTCAGCAATACTTTTATGCCTTTGACTAGTCATGTTCCGATTGACAGGGGAATTGTATTTCTCTCTAGCTCATTGGGTCACTTCTCTTATGTATATTTTCAAATCAGTCACTTTGAGCTCTTAGTTTTCAATTAGTGTTGCCCTGTTGCAGTGAACGTGTTTATGCCAGTTTGTGCATTAGCCGAGTATTGTCTCAAATGTTTCTTGAAGTCTTCTTTTCATTTTCTTTATTATCGTATCTCTACCTAGAAATCTGTTACTTGCATAAAATGTTGCAGTTATGTGGAAGTAATTCATGTCGTGAACCTACAAATAGCCATCATAGATAAAACACCAAAAGCAGCAGAGTCTCACAGAAGTCTAATCCCCATTGACATTCCTGAAGATGCAGTATTTATCTCCTTTTTTTAAAGTGTTATGATGTGTGTACCTAAGGAGAAACTCTTCCCAGGAGAAAAATATGTATTCAGCCTGCCTGCTTGCTTGCTTAAATCCCTTATGTAAGGAGAGATTGTGCTCTCAGTTTTCAGTCCTCTCTTGAGCATTTTCTGATGCGTTCATCACTGTTTTACAATGCTTGTCCTTGTTTTTGGAGTAACAGTGAGCTCAGTTCGAACTTTCTTCATATTGGGCTGGTCTCGGAAGATGTGAAGGTAATATTGCACAGACTGCATTCTAACAGAAACTAGCACTGACCATAATTATGTACTACCTAGTTTAGACCAAAGTGAAGGGCATAATATAACAAATGGAAAAACAATTGCGAGTGTGTAGAAGTATTCTAATTTATCATCAATGATCCCATTTCCAGACATGCTCCATCTTGCCTATCTTGTGTGTGTAGTTGTTAATTTATACATACATGGTTACAGATAATTCTTTTTTTTATCTTTAGGAAACTGCTACTTTTATCATCTTAGAACTTATTGACAATTGTTTTGCTGATGAACATTATCACAGACTGATGACTGATGTAGTAAAAGTATAGTTCATCGGGAATCTTTCAGCTGTATGAATCGGATTTTCTTTTCTAAGCTAACGTTAACTTTCAAATTTCCACGTAATAATATTTAGTGAGAGTTTTTTGTCATCCAAGCTCAAATTTCACATTTAGTGACTGTCCCCTCTTACTTCAAATACTAGCAATTTTTTCTTATCACCCTGCCTACTTGTCCCATATGTACCTTTCCATCTTTCTTCAGTGATGATGTTCCTGCCTGAAACACTTGTATAGATTAACTGTCACTAAAACAGAGAGGTTTTTCTAATTCTTTTTTTCAAAATCACCTTTTTTTGACTCTGCCATGACAATGGTCACCTAAGCAGTCCTACATACCTTTTTAAATCATGTTAAAGTTGACCTGTGTAGCATTTGGATAGAAGTGTTCTACCACCCTCTTTTTTCCCTTTCCCTGCCACCATTCCCAGCTGTTTTCATTAACTACACCACAATTTAGATCAGCAATTGTTATTTCTGTCAGGAACAGATATTTTATATCTGTATACATCAGATATACCACTCTTACATGTGAAGTAGTAGTGTAGAATGGATTTTATTAAAATTATGATTAAAAAAAAAATCCCACAACTTTTTGTTCCCTTCCTTGGATTTCTGGTTCACTCCTTTATCCAGGCTATGGGAATGCATTTCTCATGTTTCTTCCAGCAGCAAGTGTTTGAAGCAACACGTTACCTAATTATTCAGTAATGTTCCTCAAACTTTTTTGTATTTACAAAGACTATACAACCTTTTTTATACATTGATTTCACTTGTAACTCAAAAAGAATTAGGCCAAACTGTCCTTATTAGTCTTATTTCTCACATTTTTTTTCTTAGCATATGTGGGAACATGTCTATTAAAAAACACGTTTTGCTGTTGTTTGCCTTGGTTCCACTGACCATGTGTGGCAATGGGATACAGCCTGAGAAACAGTACCCAAATCTAAACCCCAAAACGTTTAGTTAGAGGTTTTCTAGGTATGTGTTTTTTGCGAGTTATGTGTTTTAGCATTGGGAATAAATTTCATTAGTAAATACCATCTTTCATTGTTACAATATCAGATTTCCATTAGTCATCTTTTCTTAAAGCACTCATTTGCCCTGTCCTGCTTAACGGAGGAAGTCTGATAAAAGCATGTCCTGATGCAACATACGAGCATGACTGTTCTTGTCACTGACTGCAGTCCGGTCCTCCTTGGAAGTGAAGAATAATTCTCTTATCATCATCACAATAAGCATGAAATCCTTAAGGATGAACTGAAGTCAGATACTTGATTAGTTTAGACCAGAATATTCTTGGAAGGGGGTGAAAAAACAACTTCAGTCTTCTAGAAATGCATGGAAGGCTTTGGCATCTGGACACTTGTTACTTCATAATTTTTGACACATTTCTAAATGACTGTTGGGGAGGGGTATGCATATAGGTACTAAATAACAGGTCACTGGCCTGTTGGTTTTCTTTATGTTTATTTTATGTTTATTTTTATCTTGGATGTTGTTTTCACATCCAAGAAAAGCAAAGAGGAAAAGCCTTCCACGTTAATGTCAGCTACATCATTAGGCAGTAAAAAAAGGTAATGGAAAGCCTGAGCTTGGGGCGGTTGGGAGAGGGGAGACCCACCAGTGCACCACGCTGGAGGGGGCTGCGGCGCCTGCCTGGGCTCATGGGTGATGTGGTCAGGCTGGTGGGAGGGCTGGAGGACCTGAATGGTGAGTGGTGCTGGCCTCTCCCACAGTTGAACAGATCTTGCTTAGAGAAGTGAGTCATTTCTAAAGGCGGTGGCAGCACTAACAGGAGAAAGGGAGGAAAGAGTGTCAAAGTAAAAAGAGGAAGTAAGGAGAGCATGACTGTAAAAGTTTTCCCAGTTTGTTGTAAGGAAAGATTTGAATCTGCTATACCTGTCAGCAAAGCCATAAAAAAAAGATGGACCATCTTATTATAGATTGTATAGCTCTCTGAGTTTTTATTATTTCACTGACAGCCAAACACCAAATGAAGCTTTTTTTTTTTTTTCCCTTCCAACGTACATGAGGTGTTTTATAGTCTATCTCTCTCCTCCCCCCTTATGCTTTCACCTGTCCATACTGGTTATGGCTGTCCCCCCGACAAAGCTCTCTCTATTCTCCCTCAGCTTCTATATGAATGATTCACCAACATTTTCCATTTTCTGCTGAACATTCTGATACTTTGCCTTCTCTCTCTCTACTTTGAGACAGCTTCTAAAAAAATGTATATATAGGTAGGCTGGTGAGAGGTTTGAGGCCATGCTGTATCTGGTTGTATAGCAACAGTTCTTGCTGCCGCTGCAGCACACTCAGTTAATCATTGCACTAATTCTCTGATTTTGTTTTCAGATATTTTATGGGATCAGACAAGTAAATAAGAATGTGTAACATACCTGCAGTCAGTCACTGGGCTTCACACTTAAGTTAAAAACAGAGTTTCAGCAATGTTTACTATTTATTCCATATCCACAGCTATGAATCCTATACTTGGGAACATCTGCAGCTGATTTCTATGATGAGTTTGTACAAGTATCCTCTCACCAGTTCTTCAGTGCAAGCTTCTGATATTAATTAATTCAGCTTTTTAAAACACTTATTAATTAGATACAGAATTTATAATGGCATACCTGGGGGGAAAAAAAAAGAGTGCAGCTGAAACCTTAATTACTTATACAGGAACAAAATGTGAATGCTAAAGAACACTCATTTAGGAGACTAATTTGAAATTTTAGTCTCACTTTTTCCCCATCTTGTCATTATCTTATGCCTGGAAAATAATTTTTGCCTCTTTTGGGTTAGGAATAGGGGGTAAAAATGGAAAAAGTCGTTGGAACATCAATTACTTTTTCTAAATAAAAAGTTATAAAAAGTAGCTCTAATAAGACTTGGAATTCTACAGCTGATCAAACTCTTCAGCAAAAGCAGTAATGAGCCCACGAGGGCTTGCTCAATTTTTAAAATATTAATTTGTTCAGTATATTTGCTTAATATGAGAGCAAGTTTTCTTACATGTTGGATCTTACTGACCCAACAGTTCTGTTTTTCTCTGAAGTTAGAAACTAAGGATAGGTAAAATGACTTCAGTAATTTTTTTTTTTAATTAAGCTTTTAGGAGTGTAAATAGATCTTCAGTTTGTTTTATTTCCAGTATGGAATAAAGTTTTTAAATTTGTCAATTGTGGTATGTCATAACCAAAAACAGTGGGGCAAAAAAGATGTGAAGAGGCCAGTTCATTTACTAGAAAGCTAGATAAAATGAAAGCAGAAAACAAAGCAAGCTTCATAAAAATCTTTATGTTTTCTTTTAAACTCTTGTGCATAGAAGTTCAGAATTGCTTTCTGAATTCCAGTTATATACTCCTTTGAAAGGTCTCTTCTTAAAACTGATTTCATTTCTACTTGAGATAAATGTTCCTTTATCCAGGAGAGAAAGAATTCTTCAAAATGCTCTGTATTAACCTAGTGGTTCCCATGGAAGCAATTGGTAATACTCTTACTGCTCTTAATGTGACCAGAGGTAGATTTATCATTAGGTATTTCAAAAAGCTGCATCCTACATCTCAGTGTTCTTGAGCTGGTGAATGGATATTGGGGTCACTGTGCCCCACGTGCTCTTACCCATAATTTCACTTTCACTTCTAATGCGATCCAGTGAAATGATTTGCAGTGCTATTCCTATCTGCCTACTAGCCCTGGTTGGACTTGTCATCCAAAACCCAGTCCAGCCTTAAATCAGGATTGCAGGTTTGTGTCTAGTGTCCTGGCTGAAAAATCTCATCAAATCTGGTGTGTTTCCATTTTAACTTAAAAGCCAGTAGACAAATAGAAATCATTGTATCTTTGTTGTCACTAATCATGGTGCCTCATCTTTGCATTTGTCTAATGGATGAACTCTGTAATAAATACATTGCTTTGACTAGGTCGCCTCACCTTAATGGGAACATTTTGTAGCTAACCAGCAAAGAGACAAAAAAAGTGAAGAGGCTGTCCTTGTCAGTGCTTTTGCATCCTGCTGCCTTCCTGTAAATAGACTCCCCAGCTTTAACTGGCAATTTCCACCTGCACTTACAACTAGACCTTGTGGGATGCTCATTTTCACATGGTTGAATGCAGTTACCTTCTTTCCACATAGATCTTGTTGGTGACTGGGGGTGAATGACTTCGTCCAAGACAGTGTCTGTCCTCTCTTGTAGGAAAAACACAGCCTCAGAGTCAGAGATGATTTGGGAGGCTGCTGGGAGTATGGCATTGCATTGACAATCCTAAAACTTCCCTTGTTCTTGTCTTATGCTATCCATGCTTCACCCCTTTACAACTGCATGCTGATTGCCCCATAGCGTAAGTGGCAACAGAGGATCCTCAGGCGGGCTGTGATATCGGCAGCTAGCCGCTTAGAGACATATGTCCTGGAACAGAGACAGAAATTGCCAGTAACTACACCCATTGACATCTGTACCGCTGATTGTGATACACATCAAAAAAGGGAGCTTGAGAAATGCCACTTGAAATTCAGGGCCAGCTGCTCAGCTCTGCTGCTGACCCTTTCTGGGGGATATTCTGCTGGAATGGACAGGAATGCTTTTCTTTTGATTACAGCTAGGAATCTTAAAGCTAGCTAAATCAAAGATAACTATCTAAAACCAAAAACAAACAACCAAAAAACCCAAAACCAAAAAAAACCAAACCACCAAAAAAACTCCAGGCACTAAATGGTTGAATATTAGGAAGGGTGATTCTAATGCTATGTGTGAGACTCTAGGAATGTCCTGTAGATTATGTATCACATCACCTCTTACGACATGTTCACAGGATGTGTGCCTCAGCCTAGTGTACAGGATCTATTATCAGACAGGGTAAGGTCTACGGGTATTCTCAAATCTAATTACCTTTTTGTTTCCTTCAGTCTGCAAATATAAAAGATAATTTCAAAGCTACTTCTTGTAAGTTTTTTCTTTCTTTATTTAGCTGTAACATTGCTTTATGTAATAAATCTGTTGATTAAAAAAAAAACAACCCCAAAAACAAACCCCAAAAACTCCATTGCAGTTGATTTCTTAGGAAAGAGATATTTAGAAACTGTCTTCAGGCCTTGATCATCTGTATAAGATCTTTGATAAACCACATTTTCCACAAAGGATTATGTCAGTATTAATCTAGTAAAAAGCAGTTCTGGAGGAGTGCAATGTGATAGAAGGAAGTAAATATAAAAACCTCCCAGTCATGACATATGGGACAATCTTTTGACTATAAAATTTTCTTAGTAGTATCACAAAGGAGCTATCTTCTAGCAACGTGCCTTGTGATATATACTTCTGAAAATAAGCAAATATCATGGGTCATGTTCAGGACTACCTGTAAGTGGTTTTATACAACTAAATCTGAAATACACTCTTAAGTATTAATGTATTGGAAGCTGGGGCTTGTGTGCCTGAAGTCTGAGATTCACTGAGTCACGTAAAGCAAAATTCTTCAAACTTTGTCACCTTGAGCTGGAAAGTTAATGCTTTTCTTTAAAAATGTACATGAGTACTTTTATCACATGGGGACTAAGCACGGGAACCTAATTTGCACATTTTTTTACATTGGGATACTAACATGTAATAAGCTCAAAGAACTTGGAGTTTTTAAAATAATTATTTATAAAAAAGAAAAAGCTGTAATATATAAACTCAGGGTATTGAGAAATAGCATTGACACTGCTTTCAGCCTGCTGTGTGAAGTAGCTGCATATAGATAACTTTCAGAAGCATAGGGGAATATTACGCATTGATTCATGTCAACAGATAGCGTTATTCATGGAAATTTTAGTACCAATCTCTTTCCAAAATGTACATTGAAAGTTTTTCATTAGCATTTGTATCTTACAGATTTTAATTTTATGTTTCTTGTTTTCCTCTGTTTGCCACTCCAACACTCTCCTGTCTTTTAATACATCAGCAGCAGTTGGACTGCTGAGGTCACAATTAATTTTATAAATCCTAGCACTTTTCTATCAGTCCAACATAGAGGATGAATCTGTGACAGCTTCACCAGCTGGTAGAGGTGATAAAATACCAGGTTACAATTTAATAAATAATGTTAAAATGTATATATCATGTTCTGACAGATAAATTGAACCCATTTGCAGTAGTGGTCCGTCAACTTTCCAAGGTGGAAAAAGCCAATGTATCTATTATTGAGTCTCTGTTTCAATGACAGCCATCACATTTTAAAACAAATGCAGCTTGTCGTCTTTTGGGATGAGAAAAATAAGGCACACCGTGATGTGTGGGCTAGAAAATACCTCCGGGTTTGCTCAAGGAGCTCACGCTTAAACAACACTTTAAAATATTGGATTCCCTGCCAATTAGCTCCTAAGCAGGCAGTGTTACCACACCTTCATTGCCCCAAGCATGCCACTGCATAGCACTTTCCTAAAGCATTCCCCCACCGCTTCCCTTTAAAGCAAGGAGTGCACTTCAGGTTTCCGATGTTCCTAGTTGCAGCTTTTAATGATGATGCCAGGTCACTTCTTTTTAGATCATCTTTGATAACGCTGCTGTCCCTAGCGGTAGGGCAGCCTTCTTGGAAAAGCAGATTTTTGCGTGTTGTTTTGAAACAAAGGGTTGAATGTTAGGAACAGTCCTGCCCGAATGAAGAGACACTTTTAGAACCTGCATGAATTGTTTGGGAAGGACACCGGCCTCTGACTGCTGCCCTATTAAACCTAAGCTCCCTGTCGGCAGCTTCCACTCCCATCCTACTGCCTTGATCTCTCTCACTTCATATACAGTAACATGCTCTTTTGTTCTCTTTGTAGCTGTCAATCAGTTTACAAGTTACAGTTTTAGCTGCAAAGGAACAATGATTTTTTTTTCTACGTTGCAAAATATAAGAATTAGGTTTGAGTAGGATCATTCTGATCTAAAACCAGTGGCAAAGAAATTTAAAGGAAGGAAATATCATCCAGTTAAGATGTGTTGGGGTTTTGTTGTCTTTTTTTTGCCCTGTATGAACTGTTCTGATAACCAGTCTGCTGATTAATTATGCTTTCAATTTGGGACAGTGTGACCAAAGATCAGGCATCATTTTTTCCACTTTATTTTTTCTCTTTTACTCAGCACCATATTAGAAAACCTATAATGTCATATAAATTTAACCTGTTTTTTTGAGCCTCAAGAGGCATACTTACCAATCTTCTGTTAAAAGAATGTTTCATGTGGTCATCATGGCTTATTCATGATGAATTATTATTCATCATGTTATTATTCTTTCTCACAAAATTGTTGTTTTTTTTTTTTTTTGCGGTGGGGGGGGGGGGGGGGGGCATTAACTTTACAAAGCTCAAAATATCTGCCACAGGCTGCCCCAATTTAGCAATGGGCTTTTTCTGCTGTTCTTGGTGTTAGTGTCGTAGCTCTATTCAAATCAAGAAGTATATTGAATTTCATCCTTTAAGAGATGGACATAATGCACCTCTGCTCTAATGTATCAAGTTTTAAGTATATATTTATAATTGAGGATGTCTATGTTTTGCTCTAATTCACAGGCATTTTTTCAGGTCTTTTATTACATTTTGCTTTAAAAGTACTTAGGTAATTTAATTCCTACCCCCCTAAAGAGCGTACTTTTGAGACTGATATGTGATCCATGTGGATGACAATATTTGGTGATACAAGAAATTACAAGCCGGCTGATCTGCCACGTTATCATCAGCCTGATACGATATGGGACTACACTGGCCTTTTTATTTTTTTTTCCTCTTTCTCTGTTGTCATGCCATGGTTACCATATCATTAGGCTGGAAGAAACTTCTTTTCTTTCCAGCACCACAGTAGGATTGTTGAGAACCAGTATATTTAGTGACCAACTAATGCATCAGTTGCATCTTCTTTTCAGTCTATCTCTACCTAGGATTATGTGTTGTTCAAGAGTTATGTGTGTGTTCACTTTAGTAATGAAATGCTACTTAAAAGACAAAAATGTGATTACCACTAGTAAACAGTCTTTGCGACCACATTGGCTTTTGGTCATAGAAAGGACCAGGACTCTTAAGAGTAAACTTATTTTTAATTAAAAAATATGTATCAAGCATAAAAATAAACATGTCTTAACTGCTAAGTAATTCTGATAGGTAGCTGAAATGCTATCTCTGTACCTGTAATAGTTAGAATTAGTATGTGTTCTGTGTCAAGCTGTAAACCTTTATGTTTTATTTAGCTGTCTCTCTTACATTTCTGAAGTTCCTTGTGCAATAGCTACAGCAGCTACAGGTGCATAAGGTCATCTCATGCACAGTGGTCAGTCATTTCATTTGCCTTTTTCTGCCCTTTTTTTTTTTATCATTCTGTTTGTAGTGGAATCAAGCTCCTGGAACTTGGAGTCGTAGCGATTTCTTAATATTGTGTATTAGATCGTTCCAGCTCTGATTCTGAACTCGGGGTTAGATCTCTCTTGTCTTCTCTTTCTTATGAGTTCACTGTACTGAACACTGAGCTCCTCGGGAGGTTTCGCACTCTAACGCTCATGGTAGCCTCGCGTGTTTTAGAAACCAGCTCTGGCAGAATTGCCTCGGTAGCGTATCCTGAAAATCCAGCATGGGCTTTACGGGAAGCACCTGCAGTGCGCAACACTGAAAAACGAAAGTGCAAATAAAGTTTGGCGTGGAAGGAATAAAAGCTCATGGGTTCAGTTAAATGATTAAAATGTGTATTTAGCAGTAGCAAGCGTGCTATCTTGACTGTGCTGCGCAGCAAGCACAGATCTGCCATAGCTTGAAGGGACTGCAGTTGTCTTAGCCTTTTGCCTCTTGCTGAGAGTGCTCCTTAGTGCTTGTTGTGGTCATGGCTTTTTACAACTTGGATTCTTGCCAGCTGGAAGTTTTCTGAGACCACAAATCCATTTCACTTAAGCCAGTGTACATCCATCAAATGCTAACAATATATGCTATACGCTCTCATTTGTTCCATCCAGTTGCCATTTGGAGAGACATTTGGATGGAGAAGGGCATGCGTTTGAATAAGCTCTACCATTCTTTATTACATAAACAATCTAAAAAATAAACATATGTATTAGCTAATAACCTCTGCCTCAGGGAAAATGGTTGTCAGATAGGAGACTTGAATTGTTGTGAGTATTTATGCATATCAGAAGTCTTCTGTAAATGCCTAGTATGGGGTTTACTGAAACTGCTGTTAAGTTAAGGGCAAGGCTCTATTTTTTATTTTCCAGGAGCTGCAAATTTCTGTTGGTGTGGAAGTAATTATTGATACTGTCTTCTCATCCCTCTATTTATCTGCTTCTTATGACTAGAGTGGCTTTATGGACTTGACAAGAAAAATACAAATTTCCCACTACCCCCCCCCCCCCCAAAAAAAAAAAGATAAGGGGGGAGAGGAAGCCAACAGAAGGGGAGACAGGTCATCATTTTAAATGTACCTTAAGAAGGAAATGAGTATCGGATAGTATTTCCCAAAATCCCTGTATGAAGCTGTTGTTATTTTCAGTAAACTTAAGACTAGTGTCTACAGTTTATGTATCTGCTAGACTCCTCATTGTCCACACTTTTGCTTTCCAAACCTGAACTGTATCCAAGAGAAGATACTCACAAATGTTCAAGTACAGGGTTTCTATCAAAATTATTTCTAGTTAAGAACTAATACTATTTTGTCTTTATATACTGGATATGAAAAAAAAATTAACGAAGTGTTGTGGTCGTGAAATGGCGTTTTAACTGACTGTGCTGGTTAGCAGAGACATAAGAGAATCACAGCAATTCAGTGATGTATCTGCTCTTAAATGATTAACTTCTGCATGCTTCCTTTCATTGAGGACATGAATGTACAGGTTTTGTTGCTGTGGGGTTTTCTTGGTTTTGTGTGTGGTTTTTGTTTGCTCGGTTGATGTTTTTACTGACCCATTTTCTGGACACTAGCGTGCAGCTCTGTAGCTCTCATCCATCACTCTGCAAAACAATGTACAATGCAGGATCTCCCTTATGATAGTCCTTGTGCTTAGAGTGCTACGGCCTATTTCTGTCACTAATCAAATGGTCTAAATCCCCCCAAAGTATCAGTCTTTGATGCACTGATCTACAGAGGATCTGTGCAGTCAGGAGAAAATTGTTTGTGGGGTCCTCCCCTTCCACTTAGGAAAAAAAAAAATCTGGCTAAAGAGCTTAAATCCTGCTCCTTTACTCATGCAAAACCAGTCACTGACTTTGCTGCTGCCACTTGAGTAAGCAGTCAGGGGTTTGCAGAAACAGCTTTAGGGCAATTGTCAGATTTCTATCTGTGAATGGAAATCCCACCAACTAATCTGAATTTCTGATTACTGGGGTTGTACAATGCCTTTTGCTCAGTGGTGACCTATGAGAACTTTGTTCTGCAGCTCAATATGAAATCTTTCCTGGGGAAGCTTAAAAGGAGGAAAGGCAAATGCAAAGTCTCTTAGTGCTTGTTACGTTCAGATTTAATTTGAAATCTTATGTTTTACTGACTATAGCCGTGAAAGACTACGCTTTTGCAAGATGAATAGATGAGGGCTTCTTGGAGTTCCATCTTCTGCAGTCTCCTGCCACGGTGCAGCTAGAGTAAATGTCTGCTAAAAGGCAGTGGTGCATATCTTGAGTGGGGATATTACTCATTATTCAAGCAAATGACATTGTAATAACGTAATTAAAATTTTCTGTGACCAGAAGTTTTAACTAATTGATAATATGTTACTACATGTAAAAAACTTGTAAACTTTCCAAGGGGGTGGGGAAAAAGAAATGTTCATTTTTAGACTTGCATTATAGCAACCTTAGCTTGGCCCAAGTGTAGCTCACAAAATTTCTGGCTTTGTCCATGATACATGTTCTAACATGTAACATTAATAGTATTTCATAATTCTTGCTTCAGTTGCATCTTTTGGGTTACATATTATAAATAAAATCAGTAGGCACAGTTTTGTAAAAGAATAGTTCCTCAACATGTAATTGCAGAAATTTTTATAGGGTTACACTGAATGATAAATCAAGGAGGAGGGAGTGAAAAATAATAGTAATAAAATTTATACATGAATGAAACTTCCACTCCTTGATTTGTTTTTCTCTAATAACGTCCTCTGATTTCTGTAAATAACGCAAGAAGACAGCATTTTCTGCAGGGAAGAATTTTTAAAAGACCTTTTAATGTTACATTTCTGACAAGGTGTTAATGCAAGTTTTCAGGAAGATGGTAAGACTTGTAAATATGGCTGACAAGTATTTTTTCCAGTTTGTTCCCACCTTTGTCATTTTCTGTATGACATAGTTTTGTGTATTTCTGCAACTTCTTACAAATGTGAACAAAGTTGCAGAAATTCTTGGCAAAAAAAATGATATCCATGTCCCTTGGTTTTGAAACCATTTAAAAACAAACCAAAACCTCACTTTTATACTGACTAAAATGAGAAAAGATAATTTTTTTCCTATTGGGGAAAAACTGATTAAATTATTTGAAAATATTTAGCCTGAGACAGAATGATATGGAAAAAGGTGGTGGAGTGAGAGATTCAGACAGTTTTAATCAACCGAATGAAGACAGTTTATAATGACAATCAATCCAAACAAAAATTGTCGCTATAACTCACCTATAATAACTTGCTATATGGAGAGCTGTCAATATTAATCTGGTTTAATAACATCCTCCTACCAAACAAGAAATGCTTATCCTGAGTATGTTAGTATAGAGCAGGTGAATGGTTTTGCAATGCTATGTGTACATCAGTGTATTTCCATTAATAACTTGGGTTTCTCTTCAGGTCAGTGTGTCTACCTGTCTCTGGTATGTTTTCATCACTTAAGAATGCAAGATTTTGAAGTTAGAATTTAATTAGCATTTAAATAATTTAAGATAATGATTTTGTTTCTCTTTGTGGTACTGTGTATTTGTACAAAGCTAGAATCTTATATACTGGTAGGCCATGCATTATTTCAGTAATAGAAATTTTACGGTGACATGGCTATTTGTTATTAGGTTAGTTCACAAAATAGGTTCCGTTTAAACTATATTCAATTTCTTTTATGTGATTTCTTTTATGTCTGGGCGAAATATATCCAAAGGGAAACATAATCGGTATAATTCAGTCCAAATAGGAACTGTTTTTCACAGTGAAGTTTCTAAGTGATATCTCGGTATTTTGGCTTATTACAAGATACCTATATTAAGTAATAAACATATGGATTATAGACACACAAATTTTAGTTATGATTTTTTGTTTTCATTGTAAATGTAATTTGTACTCTTTATTTGGGACTCAAATTACATGCTTGAGCACTTTCATAATTACTGTAGCTGACAAATCCCATTTAGGTAACTCTTCTCTTCCTCTTCCTCCTCTTTCAGAGGTTTATCTACTGTTGCAGAAAAGGGAAAAATAAAAATGTGTTTCCTGCAATCCTCTTGGTAATCTTCTGCCATAGGGATTATTTATTATGTAAGCGGTGAATAGAAAATTTCAGACTTTGAAATTGTACCCAGTGCACAAACATATGATTGGGGCTGTGTTATCAAGTGCTAGTAGGAAATAAAATCAAATTTTGTGTTTAATTTTCCACATGTCAATAGTACCCATTTCTATTACCATTAGTAGTAAATTCCATGTTTATTCCAAGATCTTGCGGAATTTTCCTCTCTTAAACATTCAAATTTTGTTTATTAACAATTTTGCTTTCTGATAGCATAAACTCATCATCACTGTGAAGGCAAGTCCTTTCAGGTGGCCTGACTGAAATTGGTGCTTAAGTAGACATGCTTTTTTACTGTGAGCCATATTTTTCTCTCTGATATTCAGCTTTAGCAATAAACATGTGGCAACAGAATTGCAGGGGTGGGGGGAATCATATTCAAGTGAATCAAACCAATGAGACTGATCAAAACATAAGGGCTTTTTCAAATAGAAAGTTGTGGAAACGTTAATTAACATCACGCAAATGTTCTGTTTGGGGAAAAAGTAGAATTTTTTTTTTTTTTTTTGCTTTTAAGTGAGAGGGCAAAGGTTTCTTTGCTATGCAACTTCAACACTGTCAGTTGTGAGCGGGTGCTTTCGCTATACTAACCTAGTTATTAGGCTTTTTTAGATAGTCGTTATGGTTAAATTGCCACCTTATACTATTGCAAGCCTGCTGGTCTGGAGTGTAGGGGAGATGAGCTCCAGGGGAAGAGATGCTAGCCAGAGCAGTGTGAAGCCACCTGCTGCAGAATAGAGAGATTTACCTGGAAATGGCCAAAAGGACATAAAAAGGTTGATGTGTTCATGTAGGTTGCAAAATTAAGGCCCCTTCTTTTAGAAGCAGCTAAAAACAATTTCTAACTGAGAGAAAGGTGAAACTGGTAACTGTGTGAGCAATCATCTTAAACAATGCAATGTGAAACTGCATTTAAAATATGTTTATTGCAGAAAGGCTTTTTTCTTGTTTTGAAGGAAAAAGGCTTATTCGGGATATATCTCTTGTGTGTAGACCTGCATGTTGCTGAAAATTTTGTAAAGCGAGTGCTTTGGTAATAGCTGGGGTGGTGAGGTGAAAGAGTATGGGAGGGGGTGTAGCAAAACGGAGAGTTGAGCAGGGCTAGATGTCTGAGATTGGACCGCAGATGCAGCCAGTGCATTGGCTTGTGTGACTAGCACAGTTACTAAAAGTTACTAGATGACCCAAACAGCAGGAAAAATATGCAAGAAATGCTGGTAATACAAATAGCTAACAGCAGACGTAGCTAGTACAAGCAGTGGGAGACAAACGCTGTTACTCTAAGTAGCTAATGGTGAAATGAGTTAGTGCATGGTACTAGCTGATCAGCAGTGACCGGGGAAGCTGATAGGACACAGGCCTCCTGAAGCTGGGGTGGCCTCAGGAAACCCAGATATACAGTAATTCAGCACCTATTGGTCAAAAAGAAGTGGGGTAGCTGCAAGAATGTTTGCTTGTGTGATCCTGGGCAGGTAGCAAGGCGGCTCGTCTCTTCAGGGAGGTTTCTGGTTTCTCAAGTTGAGTTGTTACTGTATTTTCCTTTTCTCCTAGTTCCAGGGAAGTTCTGATTGACCAAGACCCTTTTATAATTCATTGGCTGTGAGCTAGGTTGTTAGAAAATGTAATTTAGTTTCTCAGGTTTCTGAAGAATGGGCTCGATGTGGTGGTCTCTAGGTGTTTTAAATAAGATCCTTTAGGAAGTGATAGCACATAGAGTTACATAGTAGAGAGAATCTTCCTGAAACACATACCTCTGCACAAAAGCTATGATAGAGTGATTTGCAATTTAAAAAAAATTCCAAAGAGTATTTCACTGAAGCAGTTATTTGCTATTTTGCATACAGAAAATCAAATCTGTCAACAGGGAACTGATTGTCCCAACTTTTGTTAAATATTGGCCTCTTCTTGGGGTAATTGCTGGAGTATTTTGAGACAATAATTTTAATTTTCCAAATAATCATAAGGAAATTTTAGGTAGAAGTACATAGGCTTTGATTGTCAGGATCAGTTGCCTTTGCCCAAAAACTTCTACTTATAAAAACCAATATATTAATCAAACAATACAACCACTGATACATCCCTCTCCTTCAAATCATGTGGTGTTTCTATAATCAGTCTTTACTGGGACTTTGGGTACAGCTGAAGGACTTTCTACCAATTTATCATTGCCAATACAGCCATGTCCTTGTGTCATGCCATTGGCAAATGATTTTGTTTCAATGCTGGTATTGGCATTTTGGCAATCCTTCAAATAAGCTGAAGTACTGCCTTCATTAATTTAATGAGAAATGCATTCGCACTTTTTCGGGGCGGGGGGGGTAGGGCGGGACGGACACAAAAACCAAAAACACTAGCAGAGTGCTATATTTTGGGAACATTAGGTTGCTCAAATATAAAAGATATCAGTAGATGCAATAAGATGCAATTTTTAGTCAGGCTGAAAATGCTGTATTGTTTGGTGTGTGTCCTAATGAATTTCAGGTGTTGTTGGTGGTAATAATTTGAAAATATGTACTTGCTGTATTTCTGCAGGAACACATTTCTAGTATTTCTTTTCAAGTAACGTGACTCTTTGAACTACTTGTCAAGAGTGTTTTAATATGGCTAGCAATTCCTGTTATTAAAAGTAAATATTTAAACTGTTCTGTGTGCCTTGTGTGATAATAAATGGAGAAGTACATTTCAGGCAAACAACCTTCATTTTGAAGAACTGGGGCCAGCTGGGCTTTGCAGCACATCTAAAGAGAAAAGAGCCTTGTCAAGAAAACGGTGTAACTGAACTAATGGCCCTCGATAATTGGGGAACGAATCCAGTGCTGCTTGTAGTTAAGTGAGTCTTCTGCTGACATCAGTGGTGATTACCTAAGGCTGAAGATAATAGGTAAAACTTAACCAGAAATGAAGATGAAGTGTCCTCCCAGCTGTACTTCAGACTACATAAAATTATTCTAATTTATTAAACATAAAAATCTGTTTAATAAATTAGAATAATTAATGAAGGAAAAAATAGAAGAAACAAGGTCTAAGCTTTTTGTTACTTTATGTATCAGTAGTGTAATGAGCTTAGTGAGTGTTAGGAATTAATACAACATCCTTCTAAATTGAGTCTTTACATTGATTTTTAGAAGGTTTAGAGAAACACTGCAAGTTTAGGAATCAAGATCAGTAGTTACTGTTTCCAGGATTGAGATAGTAATTTCAGAAATCTAAAGCAAATTGTGGTACTAAGAAAAGAGAGAAAATCTTGCAAGTAACCTAACAGATACATTGTATTTCAGAAATCAATGTGCAGTGCATCCTATATCACAAAATATTTCCAAGCAGTGATTCAAATTGACAAAGCGGACCAAAGAGCTTTTTGGTGGGAGTGAATTCAGCAGCCTGAAGTGTAAGTGGTAAAGTAATAAAATATAGTTTTGTGCTGCAGTACTTAAAAGTAGACCATAATGTAAACTGGGCAATACTAGAACCACACCACTAGAAACACAAAAATATCATAGGTTTATATTTATTTTTTGGATTTAAATTTGTCAAATTTGTCAAACATATTACTTTTCACCAAGAACTATATGAATCTCTGTTCTTTTACTTAATTTGTAAGTACAGTCATTTAACAATATAATGTTTAAAAACTTAAAATTCTATCAAAAATCAGTGAAACGGATAAGGAATTTTTGCATATTGAAGACAAGTTTTGTGCCTGCCTCGTCACGGTAATATTATGGATAAGGTCCATCATTCCTCAAGGCTCTATAACTTTCAAAGGCATGATAAATGAGTCTAGAAAATTGTAATACCTTCGAAACTAGAACAAAATTTTGTTAGAGGTATTCTCAAGCAGTGAAATTGAGAGTGGGGAGAGGGTCCTCATCCTCAAAAATAGTCACAGCTTTACAAGTGGAGAAATGTGTAGAAAAATGCTGAATCTTCAAGTGATGTTGGGAATTTGTAGAGTTACATCGGGTCACTTTTGACCAAATAAGTTTTCCATTTAAGAAAACATTAATAGAACTGTATAAACATTGCTGTAAAGTGGTCAAACTAATCTATGAGAACTGTTAACAAAACATAAAAGTCAAAGGAATTTCTGTGGAAAAACATATCAGCGTTTCTCTGTGTGAAACAGTTCACATGGTGGTCTCAAGAAGCTGTTACATATTCTGCCAAAAACGGTCTCAAGGCCGTGAGATGAGATGGCTGCTTTGATACAGATCCTGGACTGCGAGCCTTCCCCAAAGCGCCGTCGGGGGCATTTCTTACCTCTGCTACGCTAATCCTCTGCCTCAAGGACCTCTTCCCTAATTCTCCTCTGAGCAATATGGAAACTAAGAGAGAACAGGCCTGTATTTTGCTGTGTTTTCACACTTTTCTTGCCCTTTGTCTCGTGATCGTATATATCATCCTGAGCATATGTCAGGCTGCCAGAGGCTCCTAATAGCTGCCTTGCTCGAAGTGATTTACAGAAAGTCAGCTCGTGCTCTGCCAGCGTTCAGTGCTCTGCTAAGCAGGACCCACAGAAACGTGGGCACACCGCTGACTGAACAAATAATTCTCATTTAACGCCCTCAATTTTTGACATGATAGAGGCTTTAATTCTAAACTTGCAATTATCTTGAATTTATTGTAAAGTTGTGCACATTCAAATAGCTTTTCCTAGCTAGAAAATTAAATAGAAAGAATGGAACTATTATTACAGTTCTGTACAGGAGTGCTAATAATATCAAATATGTAATTCTTAGGAGAAAAATTCAAATATAGTAGATGATTAGGGCGGTATTACTGGCTGGCAAACGAAAAATTACCGTAAGCTGAACAGCAGGATGTAAGGATATTGTGGTGAATTATAAAAGCATTTGGCACATTGCTAGAATTTCTCTCTGTGGTACTGCATTATCTCATTTCAAATATTGTAATTAAAATTGAACAAACTTTGAATTAATGTATCTGAGACTCATCTTCCCAAATGCATTCTAAAATTTTCCTCTGTCCTTATTTTGCATAAAGGAAACTGAGAATAGAGAATTGTCATAAGGTCCTGGAATCTCATTCTTGGGTTACTACACTGCAAGCTGAGTTCTAAATCTGTGTTATTGCTTAGGCATTTCATAAGCATGATGTTTATCAAATGTTTATCAAACATAATGAGGCTGGGTAAAAGATTTTGAATTGAGTAGTTTTGACTATTTCAAAATAGATCTGAAATACACTTGTTGTAAAAGCCTAGGGGGAGAACTGTAGAGGAATTGCATGTACACTTTATGCTATTTCAGCAAAGGAAGCAAACCCATGTTTGTGGTATGGGTTTCATCAGTAACAGGAGCATGTTTTAAATCTTAGAAGAGGTGATGGCAACAGATGTAAAGGAAGAAAGGTTAAATTTGTATTTTACCAGTTAGTTATCATTTCTGAAACCTGAAAAATGTACGAGATATTTTTAAATAGCTTGGGAAAGGAAAGAAAAAGGGAAAAAAAAAGGAAAACGGGTGGTATTTAGAAGGATCCGGAAGGTCAGCTTTGCTGTGATTATGGTGCGGTTTTTCCACAGCCTTTTGGGATGATGCTGGGGGCAGCCTGGATCCCCTGGGGAAATGCTTGCTGCCATGTTCAGACCCACTGTGTGGGCACAGCTGCCCTGGGAGTTTGAGATGGGCAGGAAGTTGATTCAGGAGGAATTCTGGCAGAAATTGGCTGGAAGTAGTTTAGGCGACTTTGAAACCTTCTGTTTTGTAAAAGAAGAAACTACAAGAACAAATACAGTAAAGGATTTACAAGAGGAAAGCTACTTGCTAAACCTTTTAAGACTGGCGTGGAGTTAAGGTGCCTTCCGATGATTATGTTTTGGTCAGCACTCCTACTCAGAAAATACATCTTGCTTCAGAATTTGTGTAACATAGTGTAACACAAACACCATTCCCCAAATGTCTCTAAGACAATCTCTGCCTTCACAGTATTAAATTCTGTGGTTCTTGAGCATCTCAGCGCTAGCTTGTCATATGTTGTTGTGCCAGACAGATATGGAGAATAAAAATACTTACAGCATCAAAACTGTCTGTTTGAAATGTGTGGAATATGATTGTTTTGGTAATCACTACCAAGTCTTTTCCATTGTGTGTATTTTCTAGCTCCCTTAGTTGTCATATTATCATAATAATATAAATGGTACCTGTAAAATAATCTATACGTAACAACTTTTTCTGCCTGACTTTTCTTTTTCTGCTTTTCTTTCACATAGCCACACATACCTAAGAAAAACCTTGCAAAAATATCTGTTTCTCTGCTATAGAGAAGGTATGACCTTTAGTAAGATATGCGCACCTTATCTTTTTTCCAGTTTCTCATTTTCTTTGCCAATGATAACTTACTCCATACAAAATATATCCATCCAACTTACCAGGGCTGGTTCTTTTTAAGTTTTGAGTCTTAAGTGGGCAACTGGAACTGTAAAAGTGTAAGAGAAATAAGAAGGACTTCCTGGGAACTTGTTCAGTGTGTTATTGCTATGGAAGGCTTATATGAGTACTCAATTTGTCATTCTTTGAAGATGATAAAGAAATGCTATTCATACAACAAGCCTCCAAAGTAAGTATTTCTTCAAAAGCTTCTCTTCCTGTTTTCTTAGATTTTTTTACTCCTATGCAAGATCTGCAAAATCAGTCATGACGCTGGTTCTTTATGCAGTGCCTTCCATAGAGCTAACCTCCTTTTTTTTTTTTTTTTTTTTTTTTAGTGTACTGGTTGAGTAACTGCTAGTGAAGGCATGGACCCTTGGTAGCAGTAAGCAGATGATTAACTCTGCTTCCCTGACAGTTTAAAGGGTAGATGATGGTTTTAGCTTCTCTAACTGTACGATCATCAAATGGAGTTCCCAAACTGTCTGGTATTGACTGACAAAAAGTTGATTTCCCCAAGGCTGCTTTGACTAAATTTATAGCATACCTCTGACAGAGAAGACTTTATATTTAGATTTAATTTACGTTTGTGTTAGTTTCCCTTCTTCTATTGCCTTGGGACTGACCAAAACAGTTTCTTTAAGAAGCCCAGTGGACATTTTTCCCACCTGCTGCTTTTACTTTGTGTCTATTGATCCTCTTGAGTAAGGACAAAATCTTGAGAAAACTAAGGAGGGGGGTTACATTACTAAGTTTTCCATTTTACTGATACTTACTTGAATACTGGATGTTAGTTTCAGTAGTTAGATTATTCAGTTGTATCCTTAAGAATGTGATTTCATCTGGAAAAATGTGCATCCTTCAGATCAGCTGAAGGTAGTTACAGGACCTCTACAAACTTGTTAATACATATGAATAGACTATTACTAATATATTGTTATTTGATTTTTTTTAACACTTAGCAGCACATCAATACACTAGACAGTAAAAAAAGGAGAACAAAAGGACTTCTTGTTCAGTTCTGCCTCAAAGAATTTTGTATCAAAGCTTTTGTACCTATTTCAGGCTGCTTCTTTATAGCCTACAATCACGTTTACCCACAGAATATGTGTTTCTTCATTCCTGATGAATAATTTTGGCCAGCAGAAGTTCTTCAAGTCTTTCCTGGTTTCATTTCAATTTTTAGCAAGGAATTGGTATTCTTTTATGCTGAAATTCAAACAGTGAAGTGCATGATATTTTTCTCAAAGGTGTATTTGTTCTTGAGATCTGAGTGTATTATAAATGAGCATTTTATTCTTACCTGTTTCTCACTGTATTTCCTGTGGTGCTTCCCCTTTTTTTGGTGAAATATCACTATCCTGGATAACTTAATCTATAGTCACTAGTGGTAGAGTGAATGTTCATACATTCTTTAAAGAATGCCTTTCTTTAAACATTATATGTTTAAGACATTTTTGCAACATACAGGCGTTACTTAAAATGTTGAGTTATAAAGTTATCACAACTGATACATTTTCTTATGAAACCATCTAAATTAATTGCAATGGCTAACTACTGGCAACCTCTAGCACGGTAGCAGATCTGTTTTTTTAATTTGCTGTATAAACTCATAATTTGCATCACCTCATAATCAGCTGTCTGGCTCTAAATGAGATTGAGCTTTCACTGCATTTGTGGAAGGTCAGTGGTGTTATACACGGAGTTTGAACCAGAAGTAGTTCAGATTAACTCTGGCAATGCTAATTAGGTAGCTGTTACAAAGAACTTTCACTTCATCCCTCACAATCACATATTTTCACTTTTTCTCACATTCCCTAGTGCTATCCATTCCATTTTTCTCCCTCTAAAGAATCCTCTGAGAGTCACCTCCTTTGATTTGTGAATACATGTCTCAGAAAGGTGTTCTCAAAACATACACAGGTAAGTCGTGAGTAATGTGACATTTATCAACATAGCATGGTTAATTATGCTTTCACAGACACCTGTCTTTCCTGTTTATTCAGGCTGTAAGCTGTTGAAGGAAGGAGATGATACAAACGTGCCTTTATTGTGCCAAACAAAGGAGGCTTAATCTTTAGTTTTGTCTGTAGTAATTTTAACAGCAGTTTAGCCTTAATCTGGGTTAGAATTAGTATTATCCACTGTCCTGTGACATAGAACCGTTAGATTATTGTGTCAGAGGAGGTTAGAAACTTGGGTTTTCCCATGTCATTTGAAAACCTGTGCTCAAAATCATAAGAAGGCACTATAATCTTGGGTTTAAGGCATGAAGAAAAATGGAACTCCCAGGGAGTCCTCAGTGACTGTTTTGTTGACTGCCAGCATGTCTTCCTGACTTCTGCTTGTTGCTCCTTTCCCTCCTGAGTTCTCAGGTATCAACTCTCCACCCAATCCCAAAGCTCTGAAGGGACCACATGCTGTTACCTTCGATCTTGCTGGAGACCTGGGGACTTGTTATGGTACTGCAGCGTTCTGATTTATAGATTCAGCATGCCTTTCAGTGTGATAAATTCTGCTATCAATTTACATTGTAATTGTTCGTAACTCAAGCTATATTGTAATGCAAATGAAGCTGTTTATTTACTGCTTCAAAAATAGTTGACATTATTGCAGGTTTTTCTAGAAGACACATGAAGAGATGAAAGAACAACCTCATTTAATCAGCTTACACAAAGATTAGACTGGAGAGGTGGTGCTATCGCTTGTAGCTTCCTGACATGTGTCTTCTGAGATGCCGTATCTTTTTGCATGCTGTATGCTAGCAGTTGCACACACCAGAGACAATCTCTTTCAATAGTTCATCTCCTTTTAGAAGTCCTCCTGTAGGTGGAAGCAGACTTAATGTTTTTCTTCCAAACTTGTTTTTCTTATTCAGGAAAGTCTTGCCGGTTGTTGTTTCTTAAACTGCTTTTTCCTCTTCCCTGGAGGTGCAGGTGTCTCTTGATTAGATCAGATGTCATCTCCTATCCTTGAAAGACTAACTACCTCCCCATGGTAGACTCAGCATGAATCTGAATCTCTCGGTAGCACGGTTTTCTCTGCCGAACTTGGTAGTGCTTCAGTTTGTATGTTTGTAAACATGTCTGATATGTATTACTAAATGGGGTAATTACCTGTAGTTTATTAATAGCTTGTATGATCAAGCACAACAATAACAAAAAATCTTTGGGTGGATAGCATGTCTGAGATAATCTGTTCCCATCTTTATCCTAAAGATACTGGCAATAGATATAATTAGGAAATTTGAACCTCTATCCCATTATCTATCAGGTGTTTCCAATTCAATAATCATTTAGCCTTTTCATCCTTGCTCCAGCTTAAACATCTTTAACATGGGAGGACTGTTGTGTAATAATATACCACACTCAGAATCTATATTACTTTTTTAAATCAGAATTAAGCTGAAAATACAGGTAAAGCAGAACTACGAGCTGTTTGAAAAAATAGCACTAAGGTTCTAATTGCATCATTCAGAATGAAGTTGCAACTATTTCACAATGTATGATCTCACGCAAAGACCTTTTTCTATTAAGTAGATTGTTACTGAGGTGTATGGAATGGATTCCTTCTTCAGCATTTCAGTTGTGGGCAGAGTGCCCAGACTAAACAAGCTTTTAAGGCCCCACACTTAGTGATGCATTTTATAATTATTTTTTTTAATGCTTGATTGATTTGATTATATTTATCAAATTCACAGAAATTGAGTAATAGTCCTCCATTTCAGAGAACTGCCAGAAAATAGCTACATTGCTAGGAAGGAAAAAAATTTTAGGTGTCTGTCAGAAAGGTATAAATCTCTTTGTAATCACAAAGAGAGAAAGCAGAGAAAATCTGCGCTTGTTTTCATATTCAGATTGGTTTAAACATATGCAGATAATAAACTTGCCGAATTACTATTACTGCATTTATTAACCAAGTTTACCTAAGGACAGATTGGTCCAGCCACTGCAAGCACTCAGAACTATTTAAAAAAACCCTCGTTTTATCTTTTCTGAATTTAAAAAAGTAAACAATAGTGGCAGGTACCGGTGGAGGGTAGAAGGTTTGAACTATACAGGCCTGCAGGAATGTTATCTGTTATATATTATAGCTCTGTTACAGTTATAATTATAGCTCTGTTATTTTTCTCAGTTTGGATAAGTCCTTTCCTACCTACAGGGAGTGAGTAAAAGCAAGGACAAAAGCCAACCCTGTAAGCACAGGCTGTTCCATGGTTTTCTGGACCAGTCTCTAAACCAAGCTGTACAAAAAGAAAGGAAGGGGATAAAAGACTTGTTTGACACTTTATGTTGTTCAATAACAATATGCTTGAGTTTACTTTAAATTGAATGAAATTATTCTTATGTCTTTTGTCAACTTGATCATCAATGTAGGGTATTCTGCGTTTGTTCATTGCCATTCATATAAAGCTCATTTGGAATGCTCTGTTGTTAATAAACATGAATTTAATCTCATTGCATGCTTATAAGATGATAGCTATCATTCATAATTTCTCCTTGAAGACTATAAATGAAAGAGACAGTGATCCCTTGGAAAGTGGTAACAAAACTGGTCATTTAGGACACAGATTCAGGTTTAAAACAGTTGATTTTCCTTTACCCCATTGGTAGCACTGGTTTTACAGTGAGTGTGAGCCCATACGTAATGTTGTTGGTGATATAACTACATGAATACATTGAGCGTACCCAAATCATGTGTTTCCTGAAGGAAAATAATTTAATATGACAGCCAATAGAAAGCAATTAATTTCACATATATAAATTACTATGCTTTAAAATTAAACATCTTATTAAAAAAAGAAAATATTTAAAAGTATTTGCTATGCCATTTCCATAAACCAAAAGAAAATACTGAAGGTTCATTTGAAATAATATACCTGGCTGTTTTATAATTCTTTTGAATTGTCTGGATTAAGTACATTCTAGATGCAGCCTGACAGACCTGAAGTGTAAGAAGTTTCATTCAGTCTTGTCTCGTCTCCTGCTAGAATTCTGAAGAACAGAGTATTTATTTCCTGAGGCTGAAAACTGTCCGTATTCAGATATACAATTTAATGAAATACTGAAGAATTTCAGAATGAGTAATGCTCATGACATCTGCAGAATTCATCTGTAATATCTTTGGAATACTTGATTGTAAACCTGATGGTAGTGACTTATACTACTCCCAACATTAGGGTGTTTTGTTTTGTTTTCCTTGCTACAGTTGCTGTACATTAGGCTTTGGCATTTGAAAAGTTAGTGACAAGAAGCAATTGAATGATTTTTAAAGTTCCAACAGAAGCGGTGGAAAGTGTGGGCTAAAAGATGTGCTGAGTTATTTTAATCTAAGTGGGGGAAATGGAAGTTTTGCAGTCTGTGTTGCAAGAAATTTATTTTTTCTTCGAATGAAAATGGTATTAGCACAGGTTAGAAACAGACAGCAGTCACCCAAAAAAGGCTCCTTTCTTCAGTTGATCATCCTCATCTGTTTAGATAAGGCTTCTAGGAGAAAAAAACAAACAAAAAAACCCCCAAAACCCAAACAGTTGATTTTAGAGTTCCTCCTGAAAATACAGAGAGCTGGAAATCATGAAGGATGCCACTTTTTCTATGTGAATGAAAAAATAACATGGGGCTGAGTATAGTTGGCAGTCTTGAGAGTGTGCTATGGGATGCCTGAGGCTGACTTGGTCTCAGATGAACCATCTGGAGATGAGCAAAGACGTCTATCTGGGGAGCCAGAGGCACTCGACAGTAAAGCACAGGAGGTGTTTTCTTGGAGAGCCACCAGATGCCCTCTAGGGAACCGTGTTACTCTGGATGCCTTACACTGGAGGATGTCTGGGATGACGCAAGAGACCTGGCTGGGCCAGGTGAGGTAGAACAATTTAATTTGACATTGGGATCTTTCACTTTAGGTGAACTTGCATTGCAGCACCTGATATGGGGTGGGGACTGTTGCCCCTGAATACAGGCAGCCAATTTGTAGAGGCCACCTGAGATCACAGGGGTGATCGGGCTGAGAAACCCCATGAATGCCAGACATCCACCCTCAAAGGATCAAGAGAAATAGTGTTGTCTAAAGGCAAAAGCAAGACTGCAGCTTGCCCGGAGCACCTTTCTGTTCATGCTAAACTGGTTGGTTTTGAGGAGCTTGGTACAGTTTGCGATGCTAAGACCCCCATCCTAGTCATGGGATTAGTGCATAATGAGGGCATGAAAAATAGCAAGGTAGGTAAAATTCTGTGTACAGAATGTAATGGAAATAGGTATCCATTTTCAGATACCCTCCAGAGAGTACTGTGGCAGAAAAACCTGGAGGATGTAATTTTCCTGTCCTTGCTGGAAAAGGACATGGTAATAGGAAGAAGAAAATTGTGTGGTTGACTGCAGGACAAGCTAGGAGTTTTCACTATTGAAACAGACTTTTCTGCTCATATTTTTTAAATGGACCTTTAGTGTCAAAATTCAAAGACAGAAGTATAAAAACCATGAAGTAATTAGTTTGAATAACTGCCAGTATAATGTGCATTTGTTTTTGGATGGTTAATTGTACTTGGGATAAAGTCATGTAGTAATAATCTGGTCATACTATTATTTAGGAACTCTTTCTGGACTGAATTCCTTATGGAAACAATTTCTGATTTAGGTTATTGTAAATATCGTCCATCTTTATCTCCTAAATCAATTGTTGAATTTGTTAGGTGTCTTCCACAGATCAGCTGGTTTGCTGCTGGACTTTGTAATGCTCACTTTCACACCTCGTTCCCTTCATGCACATTTTGGTAACTCTGGATTGTTAGATTTCTGTGATGTGTTTGCATTAGAGCCTTCTCCACTGTGTTAAAATACTAAATTACACCAAGCCTACAAAAATGGTTAAGGGGAGGTTGAAGTTGACACAGTACTCCTAATTTGTTTGATTCTTATCAGGCTACCTATTTGATAAAGCACATATAAACTGCTGGATTTAGCAAAATATTAGCAAATATGGCTAAAATACCCCAGGAAAAAAAAACATAGGAAGGTAACAACCCACAGAGTCACTGGTTGCTGTAATCCTATCTCACCAACTAAGAGTATAGTAGCATCTTTTATGAGTTTTTTTGGGCTTTCAGTCAGTGTGAAGGAAAATCAGGTCAGAAGCTAATGTTCCTTGAGAAGACAGGGTAGGGTTGTTGGGCACAAGCATCTTGTCAAAGGTGAAGAATATCTCTGTACTGCAGTCTCTAGACAAAATTTTATCTACAGAGGGTTTGTGAAGTCAGATGTGACTACTATCTGTATAAGCCAAAGGACTGCCTTGAATTCAGCCATCTATATTAGATACCAGGATTGCTGCACATTTATAACATCTCTTGTACTGTTTGCGATACCTTGACTGAAGTTTTGTTCCCCGTGTAAGAGCCCAAGTATGTGCTGTACTGTTTTTGTGCAAGCAACCTTAAGGGAATTTGGCCCCTTCAAGATTTTTAATTCAAGTTTAGACTTGGTCTCAAGGAGAGTCTCTGAGCTGTCCTGAATTTTACTCCAGAGTGGCCTCGCACTTACTGCCTTCCTTATTCCTTGAGTTAGGTACAAGGAAACTACACTGTTTTTTTTAAAAGATAGTCATCATAGTGAACAACAAACTAATCCCTTTATTCTATGTCTAATCTTCTCTTATTAGAATTTGATTTCTAGTTACAGAGGACAAGGCAGAAAGAGGTTGATCAGAAACTTTCAGAAAACCTAAAAAACAATCTACTGTGATATTAGAGCTCTTTCACATAGTTGCTTTTGTTTTTTTTTAACCTTGCTTATTTCTCTGCTACCAAAAGAAACTGTGCCTTTAAACTCGAGACTTGTTTGTGGTGTTCTGTAAAAATAGCTTGACAGTTCATATAGATGGCAATGAAGGATCATAGCATTAGTACTTTGATTAAAAACAGTGGTGCACTAAGAGTTTCTTGCATTCAAATTTTTTTAATTGTATTTCTAGGTCAATAATATGATTATTGATAATTACTGTCAAAGTGAATATTTGACCCTAATTTTTATTGATCTGTCTTTTCTAAATATTGAAAGATCTAAAAATAGCATGAGGAGTTTGACTCAGGCTAGATAGGGGAATGATGAAGTTCTTATTCTATACTTAACTCATTCCACTGAATTACATTTTGCCTTTTTATAACCATGAGTGGCTATTTAATGACATAAATGGATGTCTCTTGTCTTTCTGAAAATAAGATTTAACTTTTTTTATGTGAAGGTTATACAGCATTAGGAAATAAAAGCAGTGTTTTTTTTCTTTTTTTTATAGTGTGCTACTTCCTTCCATAACATGGTTGGGATGCGGAAGGAGAAGAGCGAGTGGAGAAATTCAGGGCAAGGTATGTTCCCTGTATGCCCCGTTTTAACTCGACTAGTTAATAGACAGTGCTGTCTGCATACTGTGTGTGGATCCTTAGGGAGGTGTGAGAATCTCTCTCTCTAGCATGAAACATTTCTGTTCCAATTATCTTCCTCTGAGGACACAACATCTGGGATTTTGCCTTATCCTGGGTTCAGATCAGAAGAACCTAACAGGTCCTATAATCTTCGAAGGTATTCTGGGCTAGTTGTGGCTAAACTTTATTTTAAACATTTTGAAAAGCATTCAATGATGAACATTCAGGTCTTTCATATAGTGGAAGGGCAGGAAATTTGATGAAAATATTTATTCTACATAGTTGCGATCCTAAAAGCATGTTTCTAATGGAATGTTTGACAAAATCTAGAGAAGTCTAGAAAATAAATCTCATTTCAAGTTTTGTTTTGAGGAAATGTGCTGTAGCTGAAGTTCTGGAATGTGATCCCCCTGCCCTTTGCAACAGACTTGTAATTCAAATGCTAAATTGTATTTAGAGTGGAATTACTGTCAATATAATTAATATTTTTTTCCATACACCTAACAGGATTATGAATTAATTTTGATGTAAATAGTAGGCCTAAGTCCAAGTTCTTGCCAATAAACCACAGTTGTGTAGCTCTAGAATGGTTACTCTGTCAGTCGAAATGGCTGAGACAGTGCAGTTAACATCAGAAGAGGGGCTGTGTGAAGCAACCAAAATTAGCATAAAAAAATTGAAATGTATGAGACTGCAATTACCGTAACATCATAACTTGGAGACATTGCAATTGATATTGTAATGGCTTAGATGTCAATGGAATAAGTCAGTGAAACAACTTCAAATAAATGAATAAAGAATTTTAATAGCATGATATTGGTTGGGTCGAGAATTATAATATTTTAGGGGTACTGCATCTACAGTTAGCTATTAAAAATGCTATAAAGTCTGGCTGCTGTGCACAGCTGCTGTTTCTCAGTGTTTAGTGTTTTGGATGTTGTCAGCTTTTTTTTTATGATGTTAACGAAGGAAAATTATTTTAAGGATAAGCACATAATAAGTTTTATTTTCATTTTTTATTCAAGTTCTTCACTCAGAAATACTTTGACCCACTGAAACTAAAAATGTAAAAAAAGATATTATTATAGTAATCTCATCCACCACCTTAGATCTCACCAAAATTAACCAAACCCAAGAAAGTCAGACACGTCCAGAAGAAGAACCTAACCCCTCCATTTCACAATGTCAGGAAGATGACTTTGGGATACAGGTGGAAAATTCTTATGCAACACCAGTGTATTCAGTCTTTTTCAATGGTTGCTAGCACGGTGGTTTCAGAAAGGGTTGCTTTTTCTAACTTACCCAGAGTTGCTGTTGGGAGAGAAAAAAGGTTAATAAAAAAAGAAAAATAGAGATATTCAAGGGGTTATATGCGAAAGTATTCAAAAAGGAGGAGGAGTATGTACTTGCATTTCATCAAGGTGCTGCTATATTTTCTACCCCAAAGGAGTTATGTTTCACTTTCTTAAATTAATAGAGTTCATGGCAAGTTTCTAAAAAGCAAGCTGAGAGAAATCTGTATCAGCTGGCATTCATTTTTAATAAGAGTTACAACAAAGTAAAAACCTAGAAACTCCAAAAAGAAGAGAGTAGAGTAGGATGAAAACAGCTATTCACAGATTGCTTACGTTGCATCTATCCTAAACAGAAAAGTAAAAAACCTCATAAACCTCATGAAGAATTAAATTCAAAAAGACCTAAGGATAGCAATGTCATTAGTAACAGGAAATCTTTGAAATGATTCTGTATTTGCTTAATAAAGTTACCTGCATGAAATAAAATTAGATTGCGTAAAGGTATCAGCAGTATCACATGGCATTTTCCTAATAAAATTGTACAAAATAATATAATTAAAGCTTCTGTTAAATTAATTAAGAATTAGCTGTTTGACAGACTTCATAAAGTCCATGTCAATGGCAGAACACCACTGTGTTCCAAAGAGAGAGCTGTTATGCCCGGTGCTGTTCACCATGTCCGTCATTCACCTCAAAGTACCCAAGGTCAAAATGAGGGATTAGTTGGAGAAAGGTGATCCTTTTATTACTGCCTCTGAGTACAGCACTGCTGATATTAATGCAGCAATCCTGTATTCCTCCCTTTCAGGAGAAACCTGATTAAAAAGATTTTTTAAAAACTGGAGACAATGCAGAAAGAAGCCATAACGGTGGAAAAAGGCCTTGGACTAAGCAACTTAACTAAATCTTTGTAATTGCAAAATTGGTAAATGAGAGATTACTTCCTTAGTGTGAAAGAAAGAATAGCAGGCAGTAAAGAGCTCTTTAGTTGATATAGCCTAAGAATCAATATTTAGAAGTTAGAATATACCTGTTTCAGCTGGAGAAACGTAACTTTTAAAGACTGTACGACTTCGTAAAATAGCTGTTGGTTAACATCTGAAATTATGCGGGGGGAGGAAAAACTACCTGATAAAGCAGAAGAGTTCTGTCTTTGCTCTCTAGACAAGGCTTGGATTCCTTTCTGAAGCATTAATTTTATTTAAATAGAAGTTATTGGATTTAATTAAATTTACTTGTGATATTTAAGATGCTGTGCTCTATAGGACACCAGACTACAAATAATCTAATGATGCTGTCAGCTCTGAAAGTCTCTGAAACTGTGAAAGTCCTGGTGCTTATTGCACTCCTCCAACTACCTGCAGATTAATTTCAGATAAATGTATGGACACTGCTTATCTATCTGAAAAGTGAGAAATACTAGCAGTATCTTCAGTAGGTGCAAATTCTGTCTTCCCCTGCTGTGATACTTGCCTCTTCCCCCCGCCCCCCCCAAACCTGTGCTAAGGAATATGCTGATTCTTTATTTTGCTCAGTTCTCTTTGTCAGTTGCTGCACAAGAGTGTGTGTTTCATTTGAAGGGAATACTCCTCTGTCAGACAGCTAAGCTCAGTATCTACTGTTTGCTTGGATCAAGGCATGAATTTTCTCCAGAAGAAAATAATTTCTGTTTATTCCTTAGTCATTATGTCCCAGATTCTTATACATTTGCAGTTATGTAGCTGCCAGGGAAATCAACACTAGCTGAGTGTCCCTGTGGTTCTAATAAATGTGCTAGTGAGGATCTTCTCTAAGACACATAAAAAGAAAGGGGAGCCTTTCTATTGATTTTGGTGGAAATTGAATTGGAGCCCAACAGTGAATTAGCAGACTACCTTAAATATAAGAAGAAAAAAATAGAATTTAAAGACTTGGAATTTCTATAAGGTTTTTTTTCTGTACTTGTGATTACCTGAAGCCTCCTTTTAGCAGGTGTAGAATTAGTAAAGTTTGTATGATATGGAGAACGCTCTATGCAAACTGATCCAAATTCTGCCTTGTTACATCCTTTCATCTCCAACAGAAGTGATGTAATGCTCCAAAGGGTGAAATTTTGCCAGCATGTAATACATTCCTATGGCTGCATGTGAACTGGAAAGGGCAAATGTCCTTATTGCCGTATCACAGAAGGAGACAGCAGGCAGTTCAGTGAAAATCAGGAGTGTGGGACGCATTCAGCTGCGCCTAGGTGTAGCTATTCGCTCTTCCTGGAATTCAGCTTGACTCAGACATTTTTGGTAGCTGCCCTTTTCCTTATCTGCCTCAGACCTTACCTATATCAGAGCAAAACAAATGGAATAGCCTGGTGGCTGCTTAATTATGGTCATGCTGTTGCACTTCGGTACAGTTCAGCACAGCACATTGCTGGGTCATGTACAGCCAGACTACTGACCTGTCTTTCCAGAAAAGACATCAGTGGGACAGAATCATAAGTCTTAAACTTTCTGATAACTCCAGGCTTCTGTCTTAAGTCTCAAGCCAAAGTTTTTGTTATAATACAAATATCTTACAAACTTTGATTTTTTTTTTTTTTTTTTAAATTCTGATTGTTCAGCATAATGTAAAGGACAATAATGTATGTGGAAGGAAAAAGTTTTACTTTTGAAAACTGAATAGAATTTTCTAAGGAAAATGAACACTTACTTCAATGACACTTGAATGAAGTGAGAGGATCAACATAATTGTAATTTCAACCTTTCTATTTTGAAACTTCTCGCTCATTTGTAATTCTACTTGCTTTACAATTGTGATGGTTTGCAATTCTGAGCTTTTAGTGGCAAGCCTGAAACTGTACATATAACATAACCATAAAATTATGACCCAGTGATGTTTTAATACTCTGATATCAAATGGATGGATTTTTGAAAAGTTTTTCTATGCTAACAGATTATTCAGAGCAGACTGAGAAAATCAGATAAAGATGGAAAGTTACTGCAATGAGAGCAGAGTGTTCATACTTTCGTAATGAACAAATACACAAAAAGCATTGGCTCTAAGATGTTAATGACATTGGCAGCCAAGGAATTGTCTGTAAATAGTTTAAACTACATGTGCAGCTTACATTCGTGCTCCTACTGAGTCTGTGGCAAAACATCTCTGAGTTTAGTAAGGTGGGAATGAGCTTGAAGTATCAACACCTTATTTAGTAACATGCTACACCTTTTTTGACTTCTATGATATGGTATAGGGATCAAAGCCAAGTAGTTAACGCTGAATTAAGCCCTGTTCATCTCTTATTTTTCTCAGTACTGCTAAACCACTTTTCACGTGGAGCCACTTAAATTGCGTTTTTCTTATGTATGAAGCAAGTATTGAGATGGAGAGAAGGAAGTCACCTCCACCTGTCCTGGCCCTGTATTTCTTTAGGAGGCAAGGAACAAAAGCAAGGAGAAGGAAAGTGCTAAATGGGTGTCAGTTCAACCGATACAGTGAGTATGAAGCTGACTTCACGTACTCACCGTAAACCCCACTACAGAAGCTCTGAAATTCTTGCTCCATTTCCCATGTCTGCTGTAGCTCATTGATTGGCAAATGGGGCAGGAGAGGCTTTTAATTAAAGTCGTATGTGATGCCTCCGCTTTAAATTAGCGCCAAATGGCTGGGCTGAAGGTGATGTGCATATTTCTTACATCTAATACTCTTCCTCAAGCTAAACTAAGGGCAGAGAAACATTAATCTCAATAAATATTGCATCCGCCTTTTAACAGACGACAACTGATAAGGAAGCTAGAAATTCTCAACAAAGGTTTTTCTTCATTGTCTGACAAAGTGAGCATTTCTAATGAGTGTGTGCTTGTGATACTCCTGCTACTAAGTATAAGACTATATTTTGCTCTTTCCTTCCCCCCTTATGACAATGATCAAACAGCAATCTCAGCTCTACAAATTTGTATTAAATTGGATGTGAATCTAAGCTCAGATTTTAAACTGCTACAAATTTATCTGCCAGCCTTTCAAAGTAAATTCTGCTTGATTTGAGTTTTTTTCCTTTCTGATTTGTTCAAACCGAACAAAAGAACAGAGTTTTCATTTTCTGTAATTTGCTAAGCAGAGTCAAGTACAAGAGCAGAAATAATTTGGCCCATGTAGAATCTATAGCTCAAATGGGATTAAATTAATTCTAGTGATTAGATCGTATTACTGTCTTAGTAAGTGCCTCTAGTTCTGTACAGTCCTTAAACCTCCCCCCCTAAAAAAACCCACCACAAAAACCACACTATGGAGCCTTGACTAGAGAAGTTTTCCAAGGCAAAAAAAAAAAATCCCCAAACTGTTGATTACCATGTATATAAAAGTGTTTACATATTTTTAAAACATGCAAAATTTGAAATGGAAAAACATGAATGTTACAGTTAAAAAAAAGCCTCTACCATTACAATTTGAAAATAAAATTGCATTCTGAAATAACTAGCAGAAAGTAACCATATATTTTAATCTCCCTGCTAACATTTTTGCCGTTGGTTGTAATAAGTCATTTGATGTTCAGTAGTTTTCTTTAGATAGTATAGCAGATAACTGATGATCTGAGATTGATGCAGAATTTTTATTTTGAAAATCTTTACAGATTTTTTTTAAAATAAAAATTGTGAGTATTTACAGAAGTTTTTTCAGTATTTAGTTAATCTGGAAATAAGTTTTTTCCTCCTTTTTGTAAATAAATTCTTGTCACTGTGTATTGAGTAATCTTTCTCTGTCATCTTCTCCTTTCCTTCCAATTCAGCACCCCTGAGACTTTGATTCTTCTCCTACAGCTTCATCTTGGGAAAAAAAAAAAGAGAACTAGGACAGGTTTAACCACTAACTAACATTCTTAGTTTTTTGTAGTTGGGTTTAGAGATCTTTTTCTATACCTGCTAGGCTCTTCGTATGGGTTGTGCTACTGCAAATGGCAGCAGCATAGGTAAAGGGGCAGTTGAATGTCCTGCCCAGGAGAGTGGATCAACGGTTCAGTTTATTCTGTGATTACCTGAGAAAAGAAGCGAATTGAGATTATCAAAGAACAGTCAGAGTAGAAGGAAATAGATGAAATATAGCAATCGTACAGTGGATGTGTTGCATTTTTTTTCATATGACATGGTATTTACATCAGGGGGAAAAAAAAAATTGAAGTCGACATCCTTTATTACCTATGTTATGAGTTCTTTGGTATTATTGATAGGAGAAATTTGAAAGCAGGGATAAAAATGTATTTTAAGTATATTTATATA